>NC_137169.1:138014350-138235429 GCF_951394435.1 Stenella coeruleoalba
TCACGGAAGGGCCTGCTTATTTTTATACTCAGGGGTGTATACTGGGAAGGATGGGTGCGTAGGCATGTGTGTGTGTGTGTGTGAATAAATGGTTTGAATGACTCACATCTGTAGTGTGTATATAACTTTTTTCAGTCGTTTTCTTGGGTCTTCTACAACTTGTTTGCTACTAGAGTTACCGAAGGTGGCTCAGTTTTCCCGGTATGTTATTACCGCCTTGAAGCAACTTTTTGCCATTCTAATTAAAAACTCACTCTGTTCAAAAGCTCTTTTTCAGCAATATTAACTCCATAAGTGGATATCCTCTAAATCTGCCAATGAATTAAAAATCAAGGTGGCAAATAGATGGATATATAATTATACGGAGTAGTATATACCCTACGCTAATTGTTCCTGTAGCCTCTTGATACTCACTACTGAAATGTTAGCAGAAGAGTGGAGTGATGGATTCTATCCCATCTTTAATCATGAGTTTTTTTTATCAATTTATTATTTATACCCCAACTACTTCCCCAAAAGATTTTTTGACAGCTCATAATAAAAGACTTAAGCAATAGGACAAGTAAAATAATGATAAAGAATACTTAATCTCTTGATGATGAAGAGGGTACAACAGTTGTATCCCAAAACAAATATTAAGAACGCGCACCGCAGCTTGGCACAAGTATGAACATTCAGCTTCTTGACAACTGATGAAACAGGAAAAGACTTGTGTAACATAGGCATCGTTGCTCAATAAAAGAAACATCTGAAGACTAGAAGGTTGTTGAAATTGAAAGGATATGATGTATCGTCTGCAAGTAGGTGAACCGATACTGGGGAACTATTTTCTCTCTTTCTCCCGAGACCAGGACAGCAGAGGAAGGCTAGGAAGAGTGTTCTGACTCCCAGACTTGGGATTTGTTGTATGGTGAATGGCTATGGATTTTTCCTTGAAAGTTTGGAACAGAAGATGAAATGTGTTGATGTGAGAATTCATGATGGCAGAAAAAAGTCCTAAAAGAACTAGAGGTTCCAAATTTGGAAGAACAGTGGGCTTTCTGTTCCCAAAAGAGATTCAAGAGCTCAAGAGGGAAATTGAGGCCAGGTGGATAGAAGTTTTCATGAATCGATCCATCCTTTCAAAGGATTTTCTATGGGTCACTTTCAGCTTCTGATCTTAGGATATAAAAATGAAAATGTAAAGATAATAAATATTTGTTTTTATAAATTCTGGGAATGCAAGGATTTGAGGGGTGGAATCTATGCAACAGGAAACAAAGTATGTAGGCACAGACATACAGGGCCACTTCGCTCTCAAAATCAGCAGTTTACATTATTTACTTTGCATCAAGGATCTTCCATTGTGGGTAAAGTAGAGACCTACATCACTGCTTGAGAGGAGAAGCCTTCACAAGTTAGTATTTAAAGCAATTAGGACATGTATTTGGAATAGAAAAGCAAAATCATCATGCAGCACTACCGAAACTTACAGTTCACATTTCTTCATTCAATAAAATAAAATCTACTGTTACAAACCTGTGTCACTCTTATTTACAAATGTTTCTGTTTTTCTCTCACATAGAACACTCAAGATTCAGGTTGACCTTCAGTTCTAAAGCACACTGATAAAAAGATCTCTACCACGCAATATTAGTTCTAAAATTTAAATACTCTTAAGGATACAAATACACTTACTGAATGATTGGAAAATCCTGCTCTAGAAGTATCTTGATCAACCGATCAAATTTCATACCACAAGTTTCCTTCCCCTCCCTGTCACAAGGACTCGGTGCTTTACTCATTACAAGTTGTGAGAATAAGAAGGAAACGTGTTTTCCTTCTGGAATTCTATTTCTATATATCTGTCCCCCTTCATTTTGAAATAGCACCTGGTTTTGGGCCAGCAGAGGTCTCTCTAATTAGAACATTCACTATCCTAGTCAAGACAGCTAAGGTTGAATCACAGGGCCAGCCAGAGGCTGCCTCTGACCGAGGCAAAGAATGAGGACTGCCTTTGGGATTTCCTTCTCTTACATCTGCCTCTCATCCTCACCCTCCTTGGCTCATACACAGAGGCTGGAACCACGCGCAGAACATCCTGCAAGCCGCCCTGCCTGTCTCAAGTGTCAGTGGACGCCTCCTACAGCAATTGCTTTTCCCGCCTTTTTCTGAACCAATGATGAGGAAGTAAATTTGAAATCTGATATTGATGTGAACTCCAAATAGAAATCGTTCCCTGTTTCCTCTCCTGGTGTTCTCATCCAGAAAGGCTTTCCTGACACCCCATGTTGAGGGAAATGCTCTCCTCTGGGCTTGCTCTCAGCTTTGAACACTCTAACTATGGTTTTACTCTATGTCTTTCTTGCCACCAGAGAGTGGACGCCTCAAGTAAAGAAAACTCTCCTATTCATCCTTGTAACTTTCATGTCTCTTTCAGTCCCTCCCACATGGCAGGTACCCAGTTAAGGTTTGCTTGGTTGTGTTTTCATGGATTTGCTTACGTGAGACTCTTTTTCATCAGTCCATTAACAATTTTGGGTACCTGCTCTATATGAGACCCTCCACCAGGCACTGGAACTACAAAGATAAATGAGATGGAACCCTAGGTCCTGAGAAGTTACAATTCAGAAGGAGATATCGATGGTACACAAGTAAACACAAACCAAAATTCTAAGGTAGATATGAGGAGGGAAGGCTTCACACAGGAGGTGACGTATGAGCTGGGGCTTGATGGATGACTAGAATGTTGTCAGACAACAAAGGAGGCAGAAATGTGTTCCAATACTGATTTCAATGAACACTGCAAGATCTTTCTCTTTTACTGCAGAAGAACAACTGTTGCTTTGTAAACTGCTATGAGAATCTTAAAGATGAATGAAAGGGGAAAACTGCTCCAAACTGCTAATGAGGAAAGTAAAACAGGACCCAGATACTATGATAATTTCCCTCATTGCTTCATCCTTTGCTCACAGAGCAATTTTAAGTATGGAAAAAATAACAGTAAAACCTAATACTATGAGTGAATACAATATGTTAATAGTACTGAAAATCTCACCGTGTAAGTAATAAGATACATCTTTCTATCTTTTAGCAGACGCCAGTCAAAACTCATGAACAATCAGTCTGTTAGCAAAATAATGAACACATGAAAAAACTGTCTAAGTAAATCTATAGAAACAACTGTTCAAATCCCCCAACTTTATTTAATAATGCCTCTTAGATTAATGGTTAGAAATACAAATGTGGAGTTTTTAACTACAAATTTAGTGAAATGATTCAACTTTTAGTCTTTGAAAAGTATTTGACAACTAAATGGTCATCCCTAGAAGCAATCTGGATTTTCTGTTTTGTTTTGTTTTGGGGGTAGAGAAGTGATTTTTAGAAAAGAATCTCATTTTCATCAGGTTCATCTAATCGTGTATACATATATGTTTGCTGTTAAAATGACTCAAATAAAGAGACAGTCCATATTTCAGTCTTGTTAGCTAAGAAACCTTGGGAGAAATCTGAATTTTATTAGTCTAGGGAATCTACATTTTTCAAGAAAAGTGGGTTATCTTATATTTTACACAGGGCAGGATTTTAGTAGGCAAAAGAGCACACGCACATTTAAGCTGAAGTTGAAGGAGACTTTCCCTTCCAGCCAGCTACCATTTTCACATGCCTATACTGCACGGAAAACAATTTTAAGCACACAAAAGAGAGGGACAAACAATAAAATCAGAAGAGATGGTTATTTCTGGTTAAAAGATATCAAAAAGTTTCAGCTGATAGGTAAGTGTCTTCATGTTATTAATCCCATGCTCCCAAGTCTATCACAATCTTAATGCATTTTTGTAGGCTGCAGACATTCCAGGTGCTTGGACTGCCAGCAGCTTGTTCAAAAAAAAAAAAAAATCATGTGTTGTTTGTATTTATCTGGTTGCAAATAGTCGAACACTACACTGACCAAGTTGGCTGGAAAAACCATCTTTTATTAACACAAGTTTAACTGGATTTAAAATATTCATAGGAAATGTGCATTATTATTATTTGGCATCAGCACACTAGATTTTTTTTTTTTTTCTTGTCAGGGGGTGCGGGCGTCTCACTGTTGTGGCCTCTCCTGTTGTGGAGCACAGGCTCCTGACGCGCAGGCTCAGCGGCCATGGCTCACGGGCCCAGCTACTCCGCGGCATGCAGCACGCTAGATTTTATTTATTTTTTTTGCAGTACGCGGGCCTCTCACTGTTGTGGCCTCTCCCGCTGCGGAGCACAGGCTCCGGGTGCGCCGGCTCAGCAGCCCTGGCTCACGGGCCCAGCCGTTCCGCGGCATGTGGGATCCTCCCGGACCGGGGCACGAACCCGTGTCCTCTGCATTGTCAGGCGGACTCCCAACCACTGCGCCACCAGGGAAGCCCCCCACGCTCGATTTTTAAAACTGCATGGTACTGGATATTGGTGGCCCACTGATGTAAATGACAAATTATTTGAAAAAACACTATTAAAATTCCTCACAGGGGGCTTCCCTGGTGGCGCAGTGGTTGAGAATCTGCCTGCCAATGCAGGGAACATGGGTTCGAGCCCTGGTCCGGGAAGATCCCACATGCCGCGGAGCAACTAGGTCCGTGAGCCACAGCTACTGAGCCTGTGCGTCTGGAGCCTGTGCTCCGCAACAAGAGAGGCCACGATAGTGAGGGGCATGCGCACCGCGATGAAGAGTGGCCCCCGCTCGCCGCAACTAGAGAAAGCCCTCGCACGGAAACGAAGACCCAACACAGCCCAAAATAAATAAGTAAATTAATTAATTTAAAAAATGGTAGGAAAATGATTACAGAGGAATGAAATATTAAAAAAAAAAAATTTCCTCACAGCCTTTTTTCTCCATCTATGAGAAACTCTCTTTGTACCCAAGCATTTGTTTCTCTGGCTCTAGGTACCTTCCTGCCTAGGTTTCTCTTTCTGCTCTCAGCTGGGTCACAGGCTTGATGAATATCATGCTCTCACGGTATCATATGAGAAATATTGCTATTGGTGACAGGTTTTTTTTGGCACCAGAATGTTTCGAGGCTTTGGCTGATGCGGAAAGGTGCCTAGCGATGGCATGAAATTTAAATGTGGGCATGAGGTGACCTCTCTGTTTCATTCTGTAAGGTGATATGTCGAATTTCTACATTGGAAATTGCACTTCGCCAATTGGGAGGTTGGTAGTTAGGATCAAGTATGAAGCGTGATACCAGCATAGAGCTGTCAGCATGGGTGGTGGTTTTTTTTTTTTTGCGGTACGCGGGCCTCTCACTGTTGTGGCTTCTCCCGTTGCGGAGCACAGGCTCCGGACGCGCAGGCTCAGCGGCCATGGCTCACGGGCCCAGCCACTCCGCGGCACGTGGGATCCTCCCGGACAGGGGCACGAACCCGTGTCCCCTGCAACGGCAGGCGGACTCTCAACCACTGTGCCACCAGGGAAGCCCCAGCATGGGTGGTTTTATAAGCAAGGCTTTGAAGCCTTGACGGAAAAACTGCTTGTGCCCAGTGCCAATCACTCGGTCTTTGTCAACTCAATTGCACATCCATTCAGAGATGGCATCCATCTCCACTGACACCCAAAATATATAGGACACTGTTATCATGTCTCAGGGGCGAGCATGCACTGGTAACTTAACCTGGAGGGGCAGACAGTCAGCCTTTGGCCCTTTGCTGATGTGTGTGACATCACGCGTGAAGCAGAGGAAGAAGTCATCTGTCTTGGTGAAAGGATTTCAATGAAAATGAACACTGGGTTAATACCTGCTACACAATCAAGTGTTACTAATTCTTAATGAAGGAAGATGAAGGGTTAACACTATTGCCCTTGAACCCAGGCCCTAAAAAAATCACAAAGACAGCAGTGTCTCCATGCATGAAAATTCTAACCACATTGAGTCTGTAAGACTTGTTTTATGGTAAGATGAGGCAGGAGAGGAATTTGCTCAACAGAGGCTGCTGTACTAATTGGTACTTTACAATGTTTGGGAATTTATTTATGTAGGAGAGCCTGACCCCTATTCAATAAAGATCACCACGGAGGAAATCCGAGTGTTGCCCCCTGTCTATGGGAATAGAAATTGTGGTGCGAAAAAAAGGAGACATTTTCTCTCCTCTTCCAATGTGGCATTCTATGGAGTCATCACCTCTGCAGTGGGTGAATAATTATTTTTAGTTAACCTCTACTGAGGGCCAAGCAAGTATGCTCTATCTAAGGAGATTAGAAATTTATCTTCAGTTGTTTTTTTTTTTAAAAAAATGTTTCTTCAAAAATCTATTTTGGGTGGGAGCTCTCTGGTTCATACATCTGTATACAGTTGGTGTTCATGCTGTCAGAGTCCCCAGAATGAAGGTAACGTTCCCTCTAAAAGGGGTGTAGGCGCGTTGAGTGGTGCATAAATGCTTTCTGGGCTTTGTGTGTCGTTTATTGCACTCTGCTGATAATTTACTAAATGGTACCCTTGAGAGGAAAGAACTGGATGTGTCCTTGTAAAGTACCAAACTTGCTCCCTGGGAATAATTACAAATTGGGAGAAATGGATGAACTATTATATATTATTGTTCATATATTTTTTTAATGTAAGCATTAAGGAAGGTAGATAGGCCTGATTCCATCTCAGTTGATATCTTGTTCTCACTAAAATAATATAATTAAGGATATTGTAGACATAAAAGAATCAATTTCATATACAATTGATACTGTTGCAAATACCGTGCCTTTTGAGATTAATATCCAGCCTTTTGAAAGTCACTTGGGTCCTCATTGAATATAGAGCCAGAATGGCAATTGGCCAACAGGGCAACATCTTCTAAGAGGCCTCTGATTAAAAGACTTGACAAGATTAACCCTAAAAACCTCATTGTTCAAAGATACAGTGTCCTCCTTCACTCTGTGTAGCTTGATTTAATTTCTAACTTTTCTAAAAAATTATACTTCCATATATATACTTTTTAAGAAGTAATTTGTATAAAACTCAATATGATTGCCATGCATTTATTTTCTCTATATAACCGACTAAAAAACATATATATGCAAACAAACACTTCCATGAAAAACTAGAAAATTCTCTGTACTGGTTGAATAAGACAATCCCAATGTACTCTTTGTAATCCATGCAGAATGACTGTTATCAGATTATACTCCTCTATTCTGGAGGCTGTCTTTCAGGTATGAGTAAAAGTACAATGGAATCTGTTTCCAGAAAAAAAGTATAATGACCTCTAAGTAATTTCATGAAGTAAGGTCCATATTCCACATTCTTCTGCAGAGAACACTTGTAATATTCGGTCATAGAGTAGAAAAGGATAACCTTTCTCCTTCAGGACACCTAGATGTACCCTGAAGGACTGAGTGGGTCCATATCATAATTTATTGTGAATTACATATTCCTGTTTGTAGGCCTAACCCTCCAAGCCCCCATTTTTCTTCTTTCTGGAAACTTTGACCGTTCTTGTCCTGGAAAAGATTACTGTCCCTCAACATCAAGAAAATAGAGGAGGCTTATTTCTTTGTTTTGGAAAAATTGAAGACTTTAAGACTTCCTAATATAGAGAATATCTGGCTGTGTGTTTTTCAGACCACTTACTGTCCTCTGCGGTGATGAACAGAATCCAAGAACTATGTGCACTGCCAAATCCATTGGAGACCACCAACCGAAATTCGTACTCTGTGTACGGTTGGAGATCTCTCACTTCATAGCTTAACGATGCAGAAGGATCGGAAAACAACCTATATGGAAAAGAAATTCTAAAATTAAGAAGCTTTAGACATTCAAAGGAATAAAAAACAAGTACAATCTTAAAGAATTTTCAGGGAATGTCAACATACCTCTCAGTGCTGCAGTTTTCTGTCATCGCGTGATATCTCTTTTAAAATAAGCAGTCCTTTGGCTAAGGGTTTGTATTATTGCATTTATATGAGATGTAAATTCTAGTAGTAGCCTGGAGTGAATTCTAGTCTAGTATTGAGACTGATTGGCACATGGAATTTGTAGAATAAGTATTATACTTTTGTAGCCATAGTCAGACAGCAGATTTTGTGGGGTTCAGGTGTGTGCCTGCTCTTGGCAATACACGTGCTCATGAAAAGTTAAGGGTGAAGGAATCTTACTTTAAGCCTCTATAAATGAAAAATTTGCAAAGCAAATAATGATCTCCTAGGGTGTTGCTTTTTGTTTGTTTGTCTGAACTTTGGAAAGGAGGTTTTTATTTGTTGCCAGTAAGAACTGACCTATTGTTAAAAATTTAAGATATAGTGAATCTATGGCTACGTTGTAAAACCCGGGTGACTGTTAGAAGGGATGGACGAAGTAGAATGCTTACTCTAGAAACCAGTGGGTGGAGTTGCCGGGCCTCATCTGGAGTTGGTATCTGGGAGAGCCGGGGGCGTTGTTCCGAGCTGGTGTAGACCAGACAACCTGAAGACTGGTTGGAGTGGCAGATGAAAGCCTCGGAGGCAGCACGCCATCTGGAGCTGTCGAAAAACACAGATGAATTAGAGCAGAGAAAACTGTGGAGAACATATGCTGGATGGAATCGAAATGCTCCATATACTGGAAAAACTGTTCCTCAGGATCAACAACAATGTTAAACATGGTCCATTTAATTTAACATTTTCATTCCGGAACTACTGTACTTCCTTATTGTTCATTTCAACACAATTACATGAGTATTTCCATCTTAAAAGCCACCCCCCCCCCCACCCCGCAAACAGCAAGACAGATGAGCAGGCAGTACATCCCCACCTGTACTTCTGTTTCCCTAATTGAAAACATGGAGGGGATTTAATGAAGCAAATATTAAAGTACCTTTTTAATTTAACTCTTTGTTCAACAATCAAGCAACTGAAGAGTGAAGGAGTCCGGATCTTTTATTTCTTCCACTGATGTCACCCATTGTTTCCTTAATCACACCACGACCATGAACACAACTGGATTTTTTTTTTTTTTTGAGGAAGGTTTATTAAAATTGTATTTTTCTACAAAGAAAGTAGCACATTCCAGCCTTAATTCTCACTTATGAAAATATAAAAACTAAGCTTCTTTCCTCATGTGTTTTATACAGTTGGTTGCCCGTTCTCACAGCGATGCTGCCTTTATTCAAATATGTTACAAGTCGGGGCATAGACTTTTTCTAGTCTAGTGGAATCTCTGGCAAATTCTTCCTGAAGTCAGCATACTTGCTTGATATAATCTGTTAGGGAAATCTATCTGGATAGTTGTAGAAGGCCTAAAAGAAATGAGTGAAGCCTATTCTATTAAGAAATTAAAATTTAAAAATGGACCAGAAGACTTTGGCTATTAAATAAATTTTTCCAACAGGTATAACTTGAATGAACGTCTCATATCAGAGTGTGTTCCAAAGCTAGTCAGAAACTCAAAAACAAATTAAGCACAGTTCTGTGCCTTTGGGAAAATTACCAGGGAACTCTGAGCTTATGTTTCTTGTCTTTAAAACGGGGATAGTATTTTGCCTTTTTAGGATTGCTGTGAAGACCAGAGACAATGTAAATAAAGGACCTTTTATGGGGTCCTGGTAATTATTAATTGTTAGCTATTGTTATTATACTGGACTAATCCGAACTTCCCTTAGCATAATTTAAGTACTACTATAATGCAATTTTTGATTATTGTAATATAAGTTCTTATTGACCAAGGATTACTAGAGGCCATTGCTGAAGGAGGAGAAGGAATCAAAACAATGAAAACAGCTATCAGGATTCATTTTCAACTTCCGTTTATACATAACTTGATGTAGTGTGTGACTTTTATATACCCTCCAATTTGGGAGAACTGTCTTATGAACTATGAAGCTAGTGAATGGCCATTGATGAGAATGGAAGAATTAGATTCCGTGTCTCATCAGTCTGTTGTAAGGGTTCTGAATTCATCGATACTTCACTAATTTATTCAGTAAACATTTATTGAGCCTCTACTCTGTGCAAAGTAGTGTTCTTTGTGTGGAGGGTTAATAACACTGAGTCAACCCTCAGTTGACATGACCCCTGACCCTACGGAACTTACGTAATCGGAGAGAGCGAGTGATGAACAAATAGATACCGATGACCCTACCAGATGGCACTAAGTGCTCAGGTGAAGACTAACGCAGGGTAAGTGGAGAGAAAGTGAAAAGGAGTGAAGATTTTGGTTATTACACAACAATTCAGATTAGACAGGAGAGCCATAGGAAGAACACGTCATTAGGTGACATTAGAGCAGAGACCTCAGTAACGTAAGGAGGTGGTCATGAGAATGTCTACCTGAATGTCTACCTGCCGCGTGGAGGAGCAGCAATCCAGCCAAAGAGCAGGCAGGGCAAAGGCAGCGAGGAAGGGAAAGCACTGGCTGTGTGTAAGGAACAGTGGAAAGAAACCAGCGCGACTGAAACTAACTCAGGAGAGGTAGAAGAAGAGAGGAAAAGCTGGAGAGCTAGGCTCGGTCTAGATACCTCTAGAACCTTCTTAGGGCTACACCTTGAAAGTCAAAGTCAAAGGCTTTGGACTCCATTTTAAATGGGGTTGGGAGCCACGGCAGGGTCTTAATCAAGGAAATGTCATGATTCTAAACAAATAAAGGCCACTCTGGCTAAGTAAGAGTGACTTTCTAAGTTGAAGAGAGAGGGAATTATTTAACAAGCAAAAGCTTTTCTTTCTAAATTTTGGAAGTATAGTTTTAACATCCGTTACAACTCATCACAATTATTCCTCAATCACAATCATATAATTATACAGATTTGGTAATTATTGATCAGGGTAGATAAGCAAAGAGACAGACACAACTGAACTAAAATAAAATGTCTACTCTGATTTCCTGTGAAAAAAAAGCAATAAACAAATACAAATCTCTCTCTTTTTTTAAATTTACAATTAAAAATTATTTATTTTGGTTAGTAAGTTGAAAAAATTTACACTTCTTACATAAATCTAAATATTTTAGGGAGCTAGATAATGTTAGTTTTCCAAAGGAGACTGGATTTAGGAGTCAGATAGCTAAAGTTTCAAATCTCATCCTCACCAATTCAGTTCACAAAATTCAAAGCTGATTACATTTTGGCAAGTTCTTAACCTCACTGATGTAAAGTCATTTCATTTATAAGTGTATGTCCAATAATACTGACTCTGTAGAGTTTTTAAAGAAGTTAAATTTGTAGCAATTAACTAAAATGGTGCAAGGAGCACAGTTTACTTCTTGGTAAATTTTGGTGTATGTACACTTGTGAAGTCACAGATTTTTGTCCCAGGACGGTAATGTGTATATAGATAGACAGATAGATAGATATGTAGATAGATAGATCAAGGTAATAAGTTTTAGTGAAATTAATGAGTAAAATTAACAAAAGAAGTTTTAAATAGAGCCACACTTAAAGAATCTGCAAATTGTTTTTCTTGGTCCAGGCACAGATTAATAAATTAAATGCTCATCAGTAAGAATAAATGCCAAAAGAATAGTTACCTGCTAATGAAAAATTAATCTGCATTTGATAATTTCTTTAAACACTTAAGCAATAATTTCATTGAGATTTCTTTATAATGGTACAACCTCTACCTTAAACACTGGATCAAATATTCATAAACCATGAATTATGATAGTGTGGCTAACCAATTAAATATCTGAACTTGCAATAAATTAAAACTTCATATGCTTCTTAATTTCAAATAACCTTCAAGTTGCCTTCAGAAAGGCAAGATCAAGGACTTTTTTTTAGAGTAACTAAATGTTTAGAGACAGTGAATACAAATTGTTAATCTTTTTATGAAAATTTTCCATAATAAAAATTATTTTTAGGTAATAGGAACTCAATTTAATAGAATATCTGCTCCTGCAATAAGTTTAAAATATCTTAAAGAAAATTCTTTTTAAATGTTATGATTTTTAGGGAAAATAAAAATGTGTTGCAGTAGGTCACAGGTTTTAAGATACATATAATTTATTTCAACTTGCTATTAGCTTTATGTCTTTCACATCCACATGTGGTAGGGAAACTGGATATAGTGTTTTATGACAAAATAAATTTTCAGAAAAATGTATAATCTTAATTTTACAAGGTATAAATTTACTCATTCCCTAAATTATAACCTTTCAGTTTGAATCGGGCTTGAGTTGTCAGAATACCACTTTACACACAAAAAGCTAAGTCAGGGAGGCATGGGGAGAAGGCTGGAAGCAGGGAAGTTACCTATTGCAGTCATCCAGGCTAGCAGATGACAGCAGCTTACATGCAAGTACCAGCAGTGGAGATGGGGGCGTTAGTCTGCGGTTCAGTTGACTGTGGCATGTGTCGCTGATAGACAATAAAGGAGTCAAAGGTGATGCCAATGTGTTTGGCCCAAGCACCCAGGTGACTGGCACCTGAGAGGAGAAATGGGATAGGAAGGGGATCAAGAGTTCTCTTTTGTCCACATTACATTTAAGAGGTTTATTACACAACTACAGTGGCTACACCAAGGACGAAGTGGCAGATATGAGTCTGGATAAGAACTGTGGATCAATGTCCATGTGGTATTTCATGGCCGAGATGTGATGAAATAAACGAGAGGGTGAGTGTAAATAGAGCGAATGTAGAAGAGGTCTGAGCAGTGAGGTCTGGGGTCCTCCAAACTTTTGAGGGGTTGGGGGAGGGGAGGTCTCTGCAACAAAGGAGATTTACTTACAGGAGTGAGCACTGAGGTAGGGGAGAAGCTAAGAGAAGACGCATTTTGGGAGCCAAGTGAAGAAAGGAAGGCCTGATCGACTCCGTCAAATGTGCTGAGTTTCAGGAAGGAAGAGACTAAGAATTAAGCTTTGTCTTTGGCCAAGTGGACGTGACCTTGTCAAGAACACACAGTTCAGTGGTCGGCGTGGCAGTTTGATTCGGGGAAAACTGAAAAGGGAATGAGAGAGGAGGCAATGAGTGGGTAGAGTGAGCCTAGAAGACTCCTGAGGGATTTTGTTCTAAAGGGGAGAAGAAAATGCGGAAACACTTAGAGAAGCTTCTGGTATCAGAGGAAGGCTTTCTAAACACTGGGAGAGGTTGCAGCATTTGCATGCTTCTTGGAATGACCCAGAAGAGATTAGGGGGAATGATGATGTAGGAGAAGGAAGAATAATTAATTGCCAAAGCAAAGTCCTCGTGTGTGTGTGAGAGAGAGAGGCAAGCCAAGGCACGAGCCAACTGAATTGAGAGCTGGTGCACGTGGGCTGTCGAATAGAGCAGGGACAGCCCACCACTGTGCAGAAGTGAATACAGACCCAGGCTGCAGATGTAGAGTTAGGTAGATCTGGTGATGGGAAAACAGCAAATGTCTCTTCTGATGGCATCCGTTTTCCCAGGGAGCAAAATAAAAGCAAAGGCGTCCGCTCTGTGCCAAAGTGTGGGAGTGAACTGGTTGCTTGAACAGAGAAGAAATGGTATGAAGTAGTTCTCTCGGGTAGTGGAAATAGGACATACCTAGGAAAGGCAATAATGTGGCTGTCCAGGGCCAGATACCCAGTAACTTAACTATAAATCTTTGGATTGAGGGACATTCGCTGCCAAAGACTTTTTAATGGATATTTTGTCTGTGAGTACAAATACTTATAACCATGCTGATTTCTTATTTGATATATATTCTTTCATTGATGTATAACAAATGCACACATATCAGAAGAGCCTGGGCAAAAAGTAACATGCAAATTGCATATAATGTATAACATATAAAACCATGTCCCTCATTTGATTGTTTTTTGTCTAACTTTTCTGTCAAGGAATATAATATCACTGACAATCCAAATTCGGAATAAGAATCCGCTCTGATAAGTCATCAGCATGAAAAAAATTAGAGTTTTAAATATTTACACAAAACCCCTTCAAGTGTTAAAAACTGCATTACCATGCTGTCGGGAAAGAAAAAATGCCCAGAAGATGCTCCATAATAATAATAATAATAAAGTATCTTGGATTCTCTTTTGAGTGATAACAAGAAAGTGTGCTCCGTTAAATTGGTCACACTCCAATTATATAAAATCCCCAAATATTTCCAAACAAAGCGATCATCTTAAATTATTGACATATAACTATTCATTCTACATGCTTTCAGTAACACTGACTTCTGGCAACGTTTTTTCCCCTCCAGTTAACCCCTTTTATCCTAGACCTATTCCTCTGAGGGTCTTTAGCATCGAAGCAATAACTGGGAACTAGCCATAATTCCACCCCTGGTTTCTTAACGCAAGAGCCATGTATCTATCAGGTTGATATACTGTCTCCAAGATGCTATGTTGCTCAAAAAGCTTCTCTCAAGTTTAATACGACCCTCGCGAGGCAAGCACTCCACAACCTCGTGAATCAACCCATCTTGTCCAGTAAATACTAATTCTACAAACGCAACTGGGCTACCTCAACCTATAAATTCAAAGGAAGGGTGTTTTTACTAAAATTTCAAATTTAACCTTTTTTGGAAGGCAAAGTGCATATAGAACATGAAGCAATAAATTAAATCACAGAGTGGACGAGTCTAGATGGTATAATCTTTTGAATGTCTGATTGCCTTAAACTTTTGTATGATGTACACTTGTAGACGCTTCCCTAAACAAACAAACAAAATGCCCCAAACATTTGCTCCATACAGATTTATAGAACTCTTGGGAGGAACTCTAGAAAGCAAAAACAGAGGCTTTCTTTTCATGTGGCCAGTGACTACCAAAGCTATAGTGACCAGAAGAAGAAATTTGTGGGGAAGAAATGAATTCACGTATTTTGCACATTCACATCCAAATATGCTTCACACACACACCAATGTCTCAGGACAGCCCACCAACTTGTTACTACTACAGTGTGATGTGGGGGTGTATGAGTGTGCATTTCAAAATACTGGAATAAGATGCTGCATTAAGGTATCAAAGAAGTCTATAGTGTTTTGTATGAAATTCACACCTGTAATAAAGGATATTGAATGCCACTCTGCACAAGGTTCTTTGCTGGGCGTAGGGAAAGGGCAGAATAAATAGAAAGGGGGATTAGATCACCAACTTTTTATTTAACAGAGAGACAAGACATGAGTCAAATAACACAGAATGTGTACAGAGCATAAAAGAGGTGTAAGTGCTTCAGGAGTTTTAGAAGTTAGAAATTCACAACCAACTACGCACTGGACCTTGGCTTTCAGAGGAACAGACAGGGTCATGGGGCATTGGTAAGTAGCTCACGTGGAGTCACCATGTCCTCAGCCTAATTCCAGGGCCCAAGACTCTCATCACCTCCGCTCGTGTTCCTTCCAAGCAGATGTCATGCTTTCTACTGGTTTCACTTAAAATCTGACTTCAGCCCAGCTCACACTACTCTCTCATTTCAGAGATTAGGTGGTTGGCATCCTCATTTAGGTTTCCCTGTTAACATAAGAGAAACCACGGCCTTTCATCTATATACATCCTGGCTGCATCACTGAATAGCCTGGCACATGGTCAAAAGTCCCTGGATTACACATTTTCCTCTCATTTTCTGAAATAGTTACATATGAGCAAGGATTTTAAATTCTAGTTTCCAGAATGGAAAATTAAAGTTCAGACACATCTATTGAGTCGTTGAGTCATAAACAAATTGAAAACAGAAGGCAAGACTCCATTTCCCGTCACTAAACCATATGTCATTAAAAAAGATATTAATTATGAGGAATATGCAGATGTGCTAACAAATGGACAGTCAACCTTGAGCGCAAGGATGCACAAATAGAGCAGCATGAAACAGTGACAAGTAGGTTAAAGCAGATTTGATGTTAGCGAAAGAGACTCTCATAAGAGTTACCTTTTGGAACACATACTGTGTGCCAGGTTCTTTTACATGATTATTTCCAATCCTCAGAATCACAGGACAAAATTGTCGTGTTATCTCTCTGTAGTATTAGATAAAGCATTTGAGGTTCAGGGGGGCTCATATTTTATCTCAAATCACAAAACTGGTTACTGGCAGAGTGAGGATTTAAACTGGGACTGGTTAAGTTCAAGGGCAGTGCTCTTAATTTTATACCACAAAACAGCATGTTATAGTAGGTGATTTATAAGAGAGAATAAATATTAAACACATTAAATAAATAGGAAAAAAACCATTTACAATATTAAACAGATTCGTTTTCGTAAAGGTTGGATTTATTTTCTGTCCAAGTCATATTCTTCAGAAGTACTTTCTGGTCTTCTTTCTTTATCATAGCATCTCATTATCTATGAGGAACTTCACACAAAACTACTAGTATGAATCTGCTAGTTCTCAAGAACGAGTCAAAGCCCACAGAAATTCAATGAAATGCAACGTGGAGAGCTTGTTACATTAGTAAGAGAAACAGATTTGGGAAAATTAAATGTTACCTAGAGGCGTGTCATGGAAGTGATCTTTGACCACAGAATGGTCAAAGTATTTCAAATTTGGAGGGCAGATAGCTTAAACGCTACCAAGTCTAACTTCCCACCAAATAAAGGAATCTTGCCTAAAACATCCCAAACAAGTGACATTCAGGTGTCTGTTCATTACCAGTGATAGGAAAATAGTTGCTTTGTAAGTCACCCCATTATATTATTGTTCTTCTTGTTGGCTAGTTCTTTCTGAGGGAGAGCTAGAAACTATATTATTTCTACAAAACTTAGGCTGAATATAATCTTTTGCCCATATCGGCACCTTCTGAGAGCAAAACGGGACTGTAAATAACCAACATGGGTGAATTGAGCGGCAGCAGGCATGAATTGGGACCATCTTGGGCAGCGGGTACATGTGGTTGTTTGTGCTAATGACACTGAACTCTTTGGGACCTTGTCTGAGTCACGCTGATCCCCGAGAACAAGCCATCACTACCGTTAGGGATAGAACTTCAGGCATTTTTAACTAGTCATCCTCTTTTCCACTAAATTTCCCCATTTCCGGTTAAACATCTCTGCTCCCTCCAATGAGTTTCATATAAGAGGATTCCTCAACCACTATCTAGCCTTGTTACCTGATTTGGATGTGTTCCATTTTGATAATGTCCTTTCAAACCATCAAGGCTTATACCTAAACTAAACCCTCCCTTGTGCATCGTGACCAGGGCAGGACACAGGCATACTCTGACTTTCCTTCCTTCAAGTGACGTGGCTGAAACCTCACTGAGCATCTGAATTTTGGCCTGCTTGACACTGGAGTTCATCACTGTCATTCAGATTGGCTATGTGGTTGATTCAAAACGGTCTTCGGATAGCTAAAGATGTCAGATCAATTCAATGGACACAAAGAATCTCGGAGGAATGTTATTAAAGAAGCAAAGTATTTAAGTAGATATCATAGTGCCTAGGACAGTGCTTTGTATATGAAAGACGTCCTGTAAAAATGGACAGAATAAATGGGTGAATAAATGGATAAAGGATGAGTTGGTAAGAAGAAAGATGTGCAGGAAGAAATCTTTAACCTAGGACCCTAATAATTGGTAGGATCCAGACCATATTTCCCATTTACAAATACAGACTCAATTATCTGAAAATGAATGCTTTTTTCAACATAAAAGAGATTAATTGCTTGGAAAATAACTAACACAGCAAACATCAAATTAGATATGAAATACCACTTTACAAAACATTCATTTTATCACTGATTTCTGTCAATGTCTCTGTTTCACAGATGTGAAAACTGAGGTTAGAAAAAGTTAAGCAACATGTCTGAAGTACATGACTAGTAAACAGCATCCTATAGTTTCATACATGTCTCTTTCATTTCCTAGACCATAATTCATCTCTCAACACCAAGGTGAAGCTTAAATTTAAGTCTAGCCATTGCTTTTCCCTGTAGTACGCCAAAGTAATAGTAATATAAGTAAGCTACTTTGAGAGCAGAGATCTTTTCACTTCTTTTTGTAAACTTTAGAGCACTTAAATTTTGAGAATTCAATATTGCTCATCAAATAAATATTAAAGAAATGCTAAAATTTAGTTCTGGCAGAACAGAGCCCCCTTTTAAAAGCATGTATTTTTCTAACTATAAAATAACGCATGTTCATGGTAGAAACTTTGAAAATTACCAAGCAAATGAAGAAAAGTTATCCATAATTACACTACACAGAAATAGCCATTGTTATACTACTATAGACTCTTTCTTGCCTTTCTTCTCTCTGTATATATAGTTAAATATATATATAACATATCATTTGAAATGATTATGCTGCATATTTTTAATATGTTATTTTGTAAACTTTGCGCACTTTACAGTGTATAGTGAAAACTCCCTCTGTCATTAGTTTTTAGTAACATAACTTTTCAAAATAATTGCATGTAACATTTTTATAAATGTAGAGTTTTCACTTAAAGCTGATATTGATATAGAATGATATCATTTTCAGTATCATAAATAATATTCAGAGTATCCTAATAAAGGCACATTTTGTTTTGCTTTTTAGAATTGTTGAGTCAATAGGAATGAATATTACCACCATTTCAGATATAAGCTGACAAACTGCTTTTCAGAAAGTTGTGTTTTTTTATACTCCTATAGTAAGGTATGAATGATTCATTTCCCAGTATCCCCATAGAAATAAGAATTTCATATATGTGTGTATTTATGTATACCTATGCATATATAATACACAATAATGTAACTATAGCATTAGAAACATTGTTATATAATTATATGTTATATAAAATACACATATTATAATAATACAAAATATATACATTTAAAATTATATTACATAACTATGTTGTATAATTACATAAAATATACAAATTTAATATTTTAGATATATTATAAGATAATGATATGATATAATTACATATAATTTATATAAAGTATGTATATATATAAAATATATAACCTATTAAGTCAGCAAATAATTAAAAGGCAACTACTTATATGCCAGGCACTGTCCTATGCTCTGGGAATATTGTGATGGACAAATTAAAACAGTTTTATTAAGGAGAGAGAGACAATTAAAAAAAAAGAAATAGAATCATTTCTTTCTTCCCCCCCACTTTTTATGAGTTCTTCTTTTTCCCCAGCTTTATCAAGGTATAATTGACAAATAAAACTGTATATTTAAAGTATACGGTGGGATGAATTGACAGATGTAGACACTGTGAAGTGATTAACACAAACAAGTTAATTAACACGTCCATCACCTCACAGTTACCTTTTGTGTGTGTGTGTGTGTGTGTGTGTGTGTGTGTGTGTGGTGAGAACTTTTTAGCAAATAAAAAGTAGTTCTAATGTAAGGGATGGGAGTGATGAGGGAGGAGGTGAGGGCAAAGCTGATACTTTAGGTGGGGTAGGGGGGAGACCATATTTGAGCTGAGACTTATGAATCACTGGGGGACGCACATCTCAGGCTGGCCCAAGACAGGGGAACGCTTGGCCTGAGGCTTGAAGGCGGTGTGGCTTGAGCACAGCGAGCGAGGCAGAAACTGGGAAGAAAAATGTACAGAGGATTTGGTGATGGAACAGAGGTGGGGATGCAGAGGGAGAAAGAAGCCTGGATCCTAAATTTCAGGTCAGAGTGACTAACTAAGATGAGATCGTTTTCTGAGATGGGTCTACTGGGGAGGAGTATTTGGTATGCATTCATTTGACCTTATAATTGGACCATGAATTAGAAGGTGTGAGTATTGCATTACTTTTACACTTCCTTGTGATTGCTCTAAGTGCCAGGCTGCGACTCAGTCATGGGTATTTTGATTTAAAACTCCATCTTTTTTCTTGTTTACCATGCAGCCTCCTGAGAACCCACTTCCTGGTTCATGGGGGGTAACTTCTTGCTGTGTCTTCACATGGTGGAAGGGGGCAAGGGCGCTTTTGGGAGCCTCTTTTATAAGGGTACCAATCCCATTCATGAGGGCCCCACCCTCATGACTTCCCAAGGTCCCACCTCCTAACACCATCACATTGGGGTATAAGGTTTCAACTTATGAACTTGAGGATGACACAAACATTCAGACCATAGCAGATAAGTGACTTGCACAAGTGCACATAGCTAATAAGTGGTTGAACTGCTGTTTGAAACTAGCAACTTGTCTCTAAAACCTGAACTCCTAACTGTTATTTTAAGCAATGCCTTTTAAAGCTAACACATATATATGGAATTTAAGAAAAAAAAATGTCATGAACAACCTAGGGGTAAGACAGGAATAAAGACACAGCCCTACTACAGAATGGACCTGAGGATATGGGGAGGGGGAAGGGTAAGCTGTGACAAAGCGAGAGAGAGGCATGGACGTATATACACTACCAAACGTAAGGTAGATAGCTAGTGGGAAGTAGCTGCATAACACAGGGAGATCAGCTCAGTGCTTTGTGACCGCCTGGAGGGGTGGGATAGAGAGGGTGGGAAGGAGGGAGATGCAGGAGGGAAGAGATATGGGAACATATGTATATGTATAACTGATTCACTTTGTTATAAAGCAGAAACTAACACACCATTGTAAAGCAATTATACTCCAATAAAGATGTAAAAAAAAAAGACATGAAGACCCAACACAGCCAAAAAAAATAAATAAATAAAATTAATTAATTAAAAAAACAACAAAAAAGTGACTCAGTAAGCCAGAATCTTGCCCCTACTCAACACACAGAAAGGGTTTTGCCTCCTTTCCCTGCTTCTTTCCCATCTGTCCTCAGGAGTCCAAAGAACCAATTCTGAGTGTGGGTATTGCTTTGAGGAGTGGAGAAATCTTACAGCTAGGAGGTTTGGAATGAAGACATTTTTGAAGCTTATTATTTTTTTTTAATGATTATGTCATTTAAACCTTGAGGAGGCTTATTTGGGGATAGAGATTTGGAAAAATTGCCTGTCTTCCTTAGTTTGTCTCAGTTTCTCAAGGACGTTTTTCCCCCTCTCTTTTCAAGGTACCTTTGGCTCTCAGATCGCCCAGAAAGGTCTCCAGAGAAAAACAGAAAAACAAGATGCTTAGCAAGGGCTACGGGTTTTATGGATTCAAGTTAAAGAAATGATGACATTTTCTCAAGGTTGTCACCAGGGTCACAGAGAAGTATTTAGGACAGAAGCCCTGTCTAGAAAGCATGTGCACAAAATAAAAATTTTGTAAAAAAACCATCATTTACCTCTTAGCCCAGTGACAAAACATTATGGAGTATGTCGTTGAATAAAGCCTGAAGATGGTACTTTTATCTTTGGTCTTTCACTGACTCATTTGGGTCTACATTTGAGGGAACCCCAAAACCTCACCAACATTTTACTGGTGTGAGACCACCTCAATCAAAATTGGTGCAAATATCTGTCAAAAGTTACACAAAACCCAACTGGCAGATCTCACGTGGCTCTAGTAATTGTTCTTCATGAAATGAAAAATTATGCCCATGTTCACTAAGAATGCTTTATTTAGAATGGAAAAGAAGCAGGAATATTCCCAGTTACAGTTTATAATAAGAGTAATATAGAAAGGGGCAGCAAGGGTGAGTCAAGGGCGCCAGAATAAAAAGACACCACTGAATACTAATTGCTATTGACCATTGTGAGAAATGAAAGATTCCACTTCATATTAGCATCCACAGAACTAAGGCAACATACCTCTACCTTCATTTCTCTTTGTGGTTTAAGATTAAAGAATTGCTTAAGATTACTCTGCAAGACAGTTTCAGTGAATTTGTTAACCAGGAAACCTCAGACAGACGGAAGTCATCCTCCGTGGATTTTGAAATACCCCAAAGCTGCGAATGATGCAGTTCACTGTACTCAGAGGAAAATACGGACTTTGAATTTCATTAGATACGTTATTTGTTCAACTGGGAGTGGAACTGTCTCTTTGTCAGACTAATTAGAGGCCCTAACGTTGGTGGTCATAATGTCCAAAAGATTTCTTTTTTGTTACATCTCAAGCCACCAACCAGATTTTATTCTTTTTCCTTGGAGAGACTTTCTAGATTTAGACACTCTATTTCAGCCTTTGCTTTTGACATTTCAGTTCCTCTTAGTATTCCTAAGAGTATTTCTTAGTCTTCCTATGATCTTGAACACCATCATACTCATCCAAATTAGTTTCCAGGCAGCACAGATTAAATTATTTTTCCCTGAAAATCTGATTACTTGGGCCCTTTGTGTAGAGGATTGGTTATAAAGGTCATTTTAACAATGGGATTGGACCTAGTATGCAAGTTGATTAATTAATTACTCAAATAATAACTAGATCTAGCCTGAAAACACTCAGATTATATATTGGGCCTCCCTTACCTCAATGGGCCATTAATTTCACATTCTCTATTAGGAAGACTAAAACAATAGTCATCAGCAGGATAAAAAATGCTGAGACTTCTAAGAACTGATTTCAGATCATAAATAGTAGAGTTAGAATCAGAATCTGAGAATATAAAATGATGCTCATTTGACCACAATCATGATCAATAACTATGTGTAACTTAGTTTATGTGATTAAAATCCATAATCAGACTATTAGTGAGTTATCTGTTTCTAGTAATTTAGCCACACAAGTGCTAAATTGTACAGCGCTGGTATCAGAAAGTATATGGAATTAATATCAAGGAATTTTGTCAGTTTTAGGTTTATATACCTGGGGAATTCAGAAGTGGAAAATACATGTATTAATATTAATCACACTTGGGCTTCCCTGGTGGTGCAGTGGTTGAGAGTCTGCCTGCCGATGCAGGGGACACGGGTTCGTGCCCCGGTCCGGGAGAATCCCACATGCCGCGGAGCGTTTGGGCCCGTGAGCCATGGCCGCTGAGCCTGCGCGTCCGGAGCCTGTGCTCCGCAACGGGAGAGGCCACAACAGTGAGAGGCCCGCGTAATGCAAAAAAAAAATATATATATATATATTAATAACACTTTTTTAATGTATATGTAGCACAAATTACAATACCTACTTTTGAAGAGTAGCATGGTAATCAAAACAGAGCTTTGCCTAGAAAAAGAAAGCATAGATCATCCCCAATTCCCAAGAATTTTCAATTAGTAATTTCTAAAATGATTATTGGGTATATTGCATAAATATGACAGGATCCTCCTTTACCTTAAAAGTTTAATTCAAATGTTTCCTGTACTTCAGCAATCAGTAGCCATTAAAAAGGGGGTGCTAGTTTGTTGCTACCCATTCTGGTCACATATGGTTGGAGGATATACCTTTGCAAAGTAATACACAATTACTATGTGACCAGCACTGTATTATATTCTTTGCATGCATTTATCATACATAATTCCCTCAGTGTCAAACTTATGAGGTACTTACTACCATTTCTCCCGCTTTAGGGCAAGAAAAAAATGAGGCAAAGCATATATGATTGTATAACTTAATTCCTTAATTTGAACCCAATCTGGTTGATTTTAGAATCCATGCTCTTAATCACAAGGTTAATTTGCTTGTGTGTGAGTGTATATGTGTGTAGGAATTACAGGTAAACAGAGGAGATAAAGAATATGGTACTTTTGTACCATTTTTATCCTGTATACAATTTTTTTTCCCCTCAAGCAACTTCTAATCTCATATTTTCTCAGGAAGTAAGAATTGGCAAACGTTACTTTTTAATTTTTTTTCTAAGCAAGGAAGGATTGACAAAAAGAGAAAAGTTAACTTCAGATTATCAAGAATGTTTCACCGGACAAATGTATTTAAATTTTAAAGATTTAAATACATTTGTATTTAAATACATTAAACACAAATGTATTTAAAATTTAGAGATTTTAGCCTAGCCAGCATCAATTCACTGATTCTACAGTCAGGACTGTGTTTGGCCATGTCACCAAGAGACAGAATAGCAGAAATAACTGTATGTTTTATTAAAAACCTATTTTTGTCTCTCTCTGTTTTTTAATCTTAAACTCTAATTTAGTTGTTGGTCCCTTAGGTACAAAGTACACAGTTCATAATTCATTTGATATAAAATGTCAGTTTAGATTCTTGCCTGTCTTTGATACATGAGAAAAAACATGTACATTTCAATTTCCTCAATGCCAGAAATACCAGGAACAACCCCCCGCTGTGCGTCTCTGAGACCTCTGTGTTAAATTAAACATCAAGATCCCGAAACTGTGGGGAAGGAGATTTCCAAGACAGAGAGTACAAATACATGAGACAGAGGGAGACAGCTAATGCCTTTCCTATCAGTGGCGTGATATCTCCCAGAGAGCATCTTTGATTCTCAAATTAGTCCTCACTTATAATTTAATATACCACAACCAGTCTGCTGTTTCCTTCCATGTGGCTTTCAGAGGCGATGGTTGGAATCAAGGAAAATAAACATTTCGATGTTTGGGGCTTGGTTTAATTTTCAACCTAACTAGTGATAGTTTATGTATATTTTGTGCTTATTATATGTCACGCTTTCGATTCTTTAAAAAAAATAGTCAGGCACTTACTTCTATGCCAGCTGATCTTCCCAGGGTACACACATCCTTTCTCCCTTAACCAAAACCCACTGAGGATGGTTATGTGATGACAAAATCACTTTTCAGATGAACAAATTGAGGCCTCGAGAGGAGATAACTTTCCTGGGGTCACGTGATCAATAAATGACCATGCTGGGGATGGTGGGTGGTGGTGAAGTTCAAAGTCAGATAGTTTGACAGATGCTGCAGTCAATGTGCTTAACAGATACACAGTTTAAGACACACGCTTCCTTGATTTAGAGAGTCAGACATGTGAACGAGATGCAAGCCTTCTTTTGTGGATATACCCTCAACCTCAGGCTTTCATGAGGAAGGTGGTCCTCCTTCCTGAGGGCCAGGAAGACACAGAAGGTCCTCCCTGAGACCATGCCAGGGAACGAGTCCCCTACATGCTCATACTGTTCATACTCCTGGGTTCGCCAATATTCCACGTGGAATTAAGTGCCCTCATCTGACCGAGGTGCTTTTTAATCTGTTCTTGAAACATTGTTTTAGCACGGGGAGAAAAAGATTCATTCAGTCAGTCATTCCTTTTTACAAATATGAGTTTTCTTGCTCTTTCTATGAATTTAGAAAATCTTTCCAAAATTAACATCATTAGATAAATTCAGACTCTCTTTATAAGAGTGTAAATTATGTACAATCAGAAGATCACATCTATTCCTTTCCCTTGATATATAGAGAGCATTAACACAGGAAATTCAATTTTAATACAGGCCCAAAGAGAGGACAATTTAGTCATTAGCAATAATGACACCATTCGTACACACTAGTGTTTGGGATAAATGTATTTTCACAAGTTCTAATGAGATTGTCTGTTGTACACCTACACAAAAGCAATTCAAATCTGAAAACTTAAATTTTCTATTACGAGCCAAAGAAAGAAGTGTACATTTTCACTCATGTCACTTGAGAGCTAAAAATTGAGAAAAAGAAAAATTTTCAGAAAAGTTAAATGCGTCTTTTCTACTAAATAGATAAATATGAGGTTATTTTAATATTCTCTTCTTCTAACTAGAGTTTATCTTAGATATAAAGTCATGGGGGAATATGAAAGAAGTTGGTCGAAATACTTGGTGGGCAAGTAAGTACCTGTATCCACACGCTGGGAAAGGATGTCCCAACTGGTCAACTCCATAACTTTGCTTCTGCTTATTTCTTTGTAAGGCTATACAAAGTCTGTTTTAATTGAATTTTCTTCTTCTCATTAGATTATAAACTTTAAGCATTTTGGGGTCATGAAGCCAAGTGAGAACAGCTCTCTAGTTCACTGGCAACAGGTTCTGAACACCTGATACTTCAACCAAACAATTCTGTTGAAATTATATTTGGTACCACTGGAGAGTCAAGCCGCACAGAAATGGTCAGTGGAAGCTGTTTCAAATAGATAAGAGTGCAGTGGCTCAGAACCAGGTTTCTGTAGCCAGTCTCTAGGTTTGAATACGGTCTCTGCCGTTTACTAGTTGCCTGACCGTAAGGAACTAGTTGCAAGCCAATCTCTTTTCCTCAGCTTCCCCATGTGTAAGTAGGGATAATAGTATCCCTTTCCTCATAAAATTTTCAAGAAATAAATGAGTTAATATATGTAAAACAACACCTGCATCTAGAAAGTACTATCTGAGAAGTCATTATATCAAAGAAAATAATTTTTATCAAATAAAATACCACATCATTTTAATTGTTGTCTAGGCACCTGGAAAACAAATTCAGCCAACTTTGTGGAGTTGTATTTGTGAACTCCTAGAAGGAAGAATCTTAAGTATGAGGTCTGATAGCCAGCAAGCTCTGGAATCCAGGATAAAGACGTCACTGACTTGAGGAAACCCATTTAAAAATCCCACAGAGGAGGGGAAGCCACAAGACGCTCATTAAGGAAAATTCCCCACAGGAAGCAGACTCAGGCTTTAGTTACATGGGGTTCCTTCCAGCAGATGTTCTGTGTAGGGATTCAAGAGCTGAGGAAATTCAGCTGACAGTGTCTTCATGGTAGGGCCGGTTAGTGCCCCTTAGGGCACAAAACTCCACACCTGTTGCTTTCTGTGCCACAGGGAGGACTCAGCCTCTGAAACTGGTCATCCATGGTATCTCTTTCTGCCCCACTCAGGGAGACTGGGAGCAATATGTTGGCTCCCATCCACTGGAAAGGCCTCAGGTCTTGAGAATGGAGCTTCTAGAGTCAAAGACACATTGAGCACAGGGGCCCGTTCCACTTATTTTCCCTCAGTAATTCTGTGTCCCAGTGATAAGTGTGGCATAGAGCCATAGATAGGATCACGTCATATTTTTTATTTGAAGATATTTTAAAAACGACCTAGTTCAGTGGTTTTCAAACTTGGGCATGTACTCCAGCAACACAAGGTGGGGGTCATCTACGAAAATATAGATTGTTTGGCCCCAGCCTCAGGATTTCTGAGTCAGTAGGTTGAAGATGGGGCTCCAGATCTGCATTTCAAACAAGTTCTCAGGGAACACTGATATTCCTAGTCTGGGATCACACTACAGGAACCACTGATCTAGGTCAAGTCTGTCATTTTAGAGATGAGAAGCCTGCATCACAGTCAAGTAAAGTTATTTAACTCAGCCCGAAGAGCTAATTACTGCAAGAATCATCATTGCGAGAGCTGAAAGCAGCGGAGAAGGGTCTCAGAAGATTGCCAGATGAAGAGCTTCAGAGGAACACCTTTGGAATGGTGTCCTCAATTTCATCATCAAGGTCGTTACTTCATGTCACATCGGGTTTGCTTCCTGAGGTTTACACACTTGAGAGCTCGAACAAAAGCAAACACATATGTTGAGCTGCCAGAGTTTGGTATGATTTTCAAGAAGTTATGAAATTTCTCTAAAGCTCACTACTTTTTCCTTTCTCTCAAACATCTTGTGATTTAAACCCCTCTGTTTTCAAGTGGCAGAAGACCTAACACACACAGGCTTAAATAATGAAAGGGGTTGGCCCCTGTGATGGAATAATCCAGGGAAAAAGTTGATTTTCGGCAGAATCACATTCATGGGATCAAATAGTATCACCAGAATCGTGTCTACCTCCTTCCCTCAGATCTGCTCTGCTTTTTTCCATGTTGGCTACCTTTTCAGACCTTTTAAGGGGCAATACGACTGGTGGCAGATTCAACTGAATCCCAGGTTAAAATCCAGGGCATGACATATGCCTCTGTTGGCTATACTGCATCTCATTGACTCTGACTGGAACATCTGTAATCCCTGAAAACAATTACTGTGGCCAGGGGCTTATGATGTTCTTAGCATGGGAGGGTCCAGGGTGCCCAGAGGGAAACTGGAGCACTGTAAGCAAAAGAGGATGGAAAGGGTGATGGCATATTGGATGCAAAAATAACACAAGGCCATTGTTACAGCACTGCTAATTTAGTAGAATGTGCCCAGAGGCAATGTAAATGGTGAGAGGGATCTGGAAAGAAAGAAAAGAAAAGAAAAAGAAAGAAAGAAAAAGAGGGAGAGAGAGAGGGAGGGAGGAGAGAGCAAGTGAGAGAAGAGAGAGAGAAAATCAATTATGAGTCCTCTATCCATCACCACCCATCCATTCATTCTGTCCTTGCCAAGGAATTATACTCCAGTAGATAAGCATGATACATACATATGAAACATTTAAGTAAAAATGGAAGATGGTGTAAGTTCCAAGATGATCAAAGTGTAAAGAGGAGTGCTGTCAAAAAATGTGCACTAGACGCCCTCACATTTCTATTTTCCTTTAGCTCAGTTAATTCATAATCATGAATATCATAGTGGCTGTTTGCTCACTGCCGTCACAACGTATACTTCGTTAAGTTTGTAGAGAACCTTTAGACTCTGGTTGATCTATATTTCTTTGTAGAGATACAGTAAGAATCTTCTGAAGTTCTTAAGGAAAAGAGATTGGAAATATGGTCTTTAAGTACCTAAGATATATAAAGAGGTTGTCTCACTTTTGTAAAAATATTTAGGCAGGACGAGGAGAAGATGGCATAAGAGTAAGAAGCAGAGATCACCTTCCTCCCCACAGATACACCAGAAATACATCTACACGTGGAACAACTCCTACAGGACACCTACTGAACGCTAGCAGAAGACCTCAGACCTCCAAAAAGGCAAGAAACCCCCCACGTACCTGGGTAGGGCAAAAGAAAACAGAATAAACAGAGACAAAAGGATAGGGACGGGACCTGCACCAGCAGGAGGGAGCTGTGAAGGAGGAAAGGCTTCCACACACTAGGAAGCCCCTTCGCAGGTGGAGACTGCGGGCGGCGGAGGGGGCTTCAGAGCCACAGAGGAGAGCACAGCAACTGGGGTGCGGAGGGCAAAGCGGAGAGATTCCCGCACAGAGGATCGGTGCCGACTGGCACTCACCAGCCCGAGAGGCTCGTCTGCTCACCCGCCGGGGTGGGCGGGGCTGGGAGCTGAGGCTCGGGCTTCAGTCGGT
The DNA here is from genome assembly GCF_951394435.1 of Stenella coeruleoalba. Classification (NCBI taxonomy): domain Eukaryota; kingdom Metazoa; phylum Chordata; class Mammalia; order Artiodactyla; family Delphinidae; genus Stenella; species Stenella coeruleoalba. The sequence continues at coordinate 138,043,075 of NC_137169.1, forward strand.
TGGAGCGCAGGGAGAGGACTGGGGTTGGTGGCGTGAACACAGCCTGAAGGGGGCTAGTGCGCCACGGCTAGCCGGGAGGGAGTCCAGGGAAAGGTCTGGAGCTAACGAAGAGGCAAGAGGCTTTTTCTTACCTTTGTTTCCTGGTGCGCGAGGAGAGGGGATTAAGAGCGCTGCCTAAAGGAGCTCCAGAGATGGACTCGAGCCGCGGCTAAAAGCGCGGACCCCAGAGACGGGCATGAGACGCTAAGGCTGCTGCCGCCACCAAGAAGCCTGTGTGCGAGCACACGTCACTATCCACATCCCCCTTCCGGGGAGCCTGTGCAGCCCGCCACTAACAGGTTCCCGGGATCCAGGGACAACTTCCCCGGGAGAACGCACGGCGCACCTCAGGCTGCTGCAACGTCACGCCGGCCCCAACACTCCGTGCCCCTCCCTCCCCCACCCCCAGCCTGAGTGAGCCAGATCCCCAGAAGCAGCTGCTCCTTTAACCCCGTCCTGTCTGAGCGAAGAACAGATGCCCTCCAGCAACCTACATGCAGAGGCGGGGCCCAATCCAAAGCTGAGCCCCAGGAGCTGTGAGAACAAAGAAGAGAAAGGGAAATCTCTCCCAGCAGCCTCAGAAGCAGCGGATTAAAGCTCCACAATCAACTTGATGTACCCTGCATCTGTGGAATACATGAATAGACAACAAATCATCCCAAATTGAGGAGGGGGACTCTGAGAGGAAGATTTATGATTTTTTCCCCTTTACCTCTTTTTGTGAGTGTGTATGTGTATGCTTCTGTGTGAGATTTTGTCTGTATAGCTTTGCTCCCACCACTTGTCCTAGGGTTCTATCCGTCCGTTTTTGTTTTTTTCTTTAAAAATTTCTTTTCTTAATAATTATTTTTTATTTTAATAACGTTATTTTATTTTATCTTACGTTATTTTATTTTATCTTCTTTCTTTCTTTCGTTCCTTCCCTCCTTCCTTCCTTCCTCCCTCCCTCCCTTCTTTCTTTCTTTCTTCCTCTCATCCTTTCCTCCCTCCTTTCTTTCTTTCCTTTCTTCCTTCCTTTCTCCCTTCCTTCCTTCCTTTTTCCCTTCCTTCCTTCCTTCCCCTTCCTTCCTCCCTCCCTCCCTCCCTCCCTTCCTTCCTTCTTTTTCTCCCTTTTATTCTGAGCCGTGTGGATGAAAGGCTCTTGGTGCTGCAGCCAGGAGTCAGTGCTGTGCCTCTGAGGTCGGAGAGCCAACTTCAGGACACTGGTCCACAAGAGACCTCCCAGCTCCACATAATATCAAATGGCAAAAATCTCCCAGAGATCTCCATCTCAACACCAGCACCCAGCTTCACTCAACGACCAGCAAGCTACAGTGCTGGACACCCTATGCCAAACAACTAGCAAAGCAGGAACACAACCCCACCCATTAGCAGAGAGGCTGCCTAAAATCATAATAAGTGCACCAACACCCCAAAACACACCACAAGACGTGGACCTGCCCACCAGAGAGACAAGATCCAGCCTCATCCACCAGAACACAGGCACTAGTCCCCTCCACCAGGAAGCCTACACAACCCACTGAACCAACCTTAGCCACTGGGGACAGACACCAAAAACAACAGGAACTATGAACCTGCAGCCTGCAAAAACGAGACCCCCAAAACAGTAAGATAAGCAAAATGAGAAGACAGAAAAACACACAGCAGATGAAGGAGTAAGATAAAAACCCACCAGACCTAACAAATGAAGAGGAAATAGGCAGTCTACCTGAAAAAGAATTCAGAATAATGATAGTAAAGATGATCCAAAATCTTGGAAATAAAATAGACAAAATGCAAGAAACATTTAACAAGGACCTAGAAGAACTAAAGATGAAACAAACAATGATGAACAACACAATAAATGAAATGAAAAATACTCTAGATGGGATCAACAGCAGAATAACTGAGGCAGAAGAACGGATAAGTGACCTGGAAGATAAAATAGTGGAAATAACTACTGCAGAGCAGAATAAAGAAAAAAGAATGAAAAGAACTGAGGACAGTCTCAGAGACCTCTGGGACAACATTAAATGCACCAATATTCGAATTATAGGGGTTCCAAAAGAAGAAGAGAAAAAGAAAGGGACTGAGAAAATATTTGAAGAGATTATAGTTGAAAACTTCCCTAATATGGGAAAGGAAATAGTTAATCAAGTCCAGGAAGCACAGAGAGACCCATACAGGATAAATCCAAGGAGAAATACACCAAGACACATAAAATCAAACTGTCAAAAATTAAATACAAAGAAAGCATATGAAAAGCAGCCAGAGAAAAACAACAAATAACACACAAGGGAATCCCGATAAGGCTAACAGCTGATGTTTCAGCAGAAACTCTGCAAGCCAGAAGGGAGTGGCAGGACATATTTAAAGTGACGAAGGAGAAAAACCTGCAACCAAGATTACTCTACCCAGCAAGGATCTCATTCAGATTTGATGGAGAAATTAAAACCTTTACAGACAAGCAAAAGCTGAGAGTTCAGCACCACCAAACCAGCTTTACAACAAATGCTAAAGGAATTTCTCTAGGCAAGAAACACAAGAGAAAGAAAAGGTCTACAATAAAGAACCCAAAACAATTTAGAAAATGGGAATAGGAACATACATATAGATAATTACCTTAAATGTAAATGGACTAAATGCTCCCACCAAAAACAGATTGGCTGAATGGATACAAAAACAAGACCCATATATATGCTGTCTACAAGAAACCCACTTCAGACCTAGAGACACATACAGACTGAAAGCAAGGGGATGGAAAAAGATATTCCATGCAAATGGAAACCAAAAGAAAGCTGGAGTAGCAATTCTCATATCAGACAAAATAGACTTTAAAATAAGGACTATTAGAAGAGACAAAGAAGGACACTACATAACGATCAAGGGATCGATCCAAGAAGAAGATATAACAATGGTAAATATTTATGCACCCAACATAGGAGCACCTCAATACATAAGGCAAATACTAACAGCCATAAAAGGGGAAATCGACAGTAACACATTCATCTTGGGGGGACTTTAACACCCCACTATCACCAATGGACAGATCATCCAAAATGCAAATAAATAAGGAAACACAAGCTTTAAATGATACATTAAACAAGATGGGCTTAATTGATATTTATAGGACACTCCATCCAAAAACAACAGAATACACATTTTTCTCAAGTGCCCATGGAACATTCTCCAGGATAGATCATATCTTGGGTCACAAATCAAGTCTTGGTAAATTTAAGAAAATTGAAATTGTATCAGGTATCATTTCCAACCACAATGCGATGAGACTAGATATCAATTACAGGAAAAGATATGTAAAAAATACAAACACATGGAGGCTAAACGATACAATACTTAATAACTAAGTGATCACTGAAGAAATCAAAGAGGAAATTTAAAAATACCTAGAAACAAATGACAATGGAGACACAATGACCCAAAACCTATGGGATGCAGCAAAAGCAGTTCTAAGAGGGAAGATTATAGCAATACAATCCTACCTTAAGAAACAGGAAACATCTCGAATAAACAACCTAAACATGCACCTAAAGCAATTAGAGAAAGAAGAACAAAAAACCCCCAAAGTTATCAGAAGAAAAGAAATCATAAAAATCAGATCAGAAATAAATGAAAAAGAAATGAAGGAAACGATAGCAAAGATCAATAAAACTAAAAGCTGGTTCTTTGAGAAGATAAACAAAAGTGATAAACCATGAGCCAGACTCATCAAGAAAGAAAGGGAGAAGACTCAAATCAATAGAATTAGAAATGAAAAAGGAGAAGTAACAACTGACACTGCAGAAATACAAAAGATCATGAGAGATTACTACAAGCAACTCTATGCCAATAAAATGGACAACCTGGAAGAAATGGACAAATTCTTAGAAATGCACAACCTGCCATGACTGAATCAGGAAGAAATAGAAAATATGAACAGACCAATCACAAGCACTGAAATTGAAACTGTGATGAAAAATCTTCCAACAAACAAAAGCCCAGGACCAGATGGCTTCACAGGTGAATTCTATCAAACATTTAGAGAAGAGCTAATACCTATCCCTCTCAAACTCTTCCAAAATATAACAGAGGGAGGAACCCTCCCAAACTCATTCTACGAGGCCACCATCACCTTGATACCAAAACTAGACAAGGATGTCACAAAGAAAGAAAACTACAGGCCAATATCACTGATGAACACAGATGCAAAAATCCTCAACAAAATACTAGCAAACAGAATCCAACAGCACATTAAAAGGATCATACACCATGATCAAGTGGGGTTTATTCCAGGAATGCAAGGATCCTTCAATATACGCAAATCAATCAACGTGATACACCATATTAACAAATTGAAGTAGAAAAACCATATGATCATCTCAATAGATGCAGGGAAAGCTTTCGACAAAATTCAAAACCCATTTATGATAAAAACCCTGCAGAAAGTAGGCATAGAGGGAACTTACCTCAACATAATAAAGGCCATATATGACAAACCCACAGCCAACACCATTCTCAATGGTGAAAAACTGAAACCATTTCCACTAAGATCAGGAACAAGACAAGGTTGCCCACTCTCATCACTCTTGTTCAACATAGTTTTGGAAGTTTTAGCCACAGAAATCAGAGAAGAAAAAGAAATAAAAGGAATCCAAATCGGAAAAGAAGAAGTAAAGCTGTCACTGTTTGCAGATGACATGATACTCTACATAGAGAATCCTAAAGATGCTACCAGAAAACTACTAGAGCTAATCAATGAATTTGGTAAAGTAGTAGGATACAAAATTAATGCACAGAAATCTCTGGCATTCCTATGCACTAATGATGAAAAATCTGATAGTGAAATCAAGAAAACACTCCCATTTACCATTGCAACAAAAAGAATAAAATATCTAGGAATAAACCTACCTAAGGAGACAAAAGACTTGTATGCAGAAAGTTATAAGACACTGACGAAAGAAATTAAAGATGATTCAAATACATGGAGAGATATAACATGTTCTTGGATTGGAAGAATCAACATTGTGAAAATGACTCTACTACCCAAAGCAATCTACAGATTCAATGCAATCCCTATCAAACTACCACTGGCATTTTTTACAGAACTAGAACAAAAAATTTCACAATTTGTATGGAAACACAAAAGACCCCGAATAGCCAAAGCAATCTTGAGAATGAAAAACGGAGCTGGAGGAATCAGGCTCCCTGACTTCAGACTATACTACAAAGCTACAGTAATCAAGACAGTATGGTACTGGCTCAAAAACAGAAAGATAGATCAATGGAACAGGATAGAAAGCCCAGAGATAAACCCATGCACATATGGTCACCTTATTTTTGATAAAGGAGGCAGGAATGTACAGTGGAGAAAGGATAGCCTCTTCAATAAGTGGTGCTGGGAAAACTTGACAGGTGCATGTAAAAGTATGAGATTAGATCACTCCCTAACACCATACACAGAAATAAGCTCAAACGGGATTAAAGACCTAAATATAAGGCCAGAAACTATCAAACTCTTAGAGGAAAACATAGGCAGAACACTCTATGACATAAATCACAGGAAGATCCTTTTTGACCCACCTCCTAGAGAAATGGAAATAAAAACAAAAATAAACAAATGGGATCTAATGAAACTTCAAAGCTTTTGCACAGCAAAGGAAACCATAGACAAGACCAAAAGACAACCCTCAGAATGGGAGAAAATATTTGCAAATGAAGCAACCGACAAAGGACTAATCTCCAAAATTTATAAGCAGCTCATGCAGCTCAATAACAAGAAAACAAACAACCCAATCCCAAAATGGGCAGAAGACCTAAATAGACATTTCTCCAAAGAAGATATACAGACTGCCAACAAACACATGAAAGAATGCTCAACATCATTAATCACTAGAGATATGCAAATCAAAACTACAATGAGATATCATCTCAGACCGGTCAGAATGGCCAGCATCAAAAAATCTAGAAACAATAAATGCTGGAGAGGGTGTGGAGAAAAGGGAACACTCTTACACTGCTGGTGGGAATGTGAATTGGTACACCAACTATGGAGAACAGTATGGAGGTTCCTTAAAAAACTACAAATAGAACTACCATATGACCCAGCAATCCCACTACTGGGCATATACCCTGAGAAAACCATAATTCAAAAAGAGTCATGTACCAAAATGTTCATTGCAGCTCTATTTACAATAGCCCGGAGATGGAAACAGCCTAAGTGCCCATCATCGGATGAATGGATAAAGAAGATGTGGCACATATATACAATGGAATATTACTCAGCCATTAAAAGAAATGAAATTGAGCTATTTGTAATGAGGTGGATGGACCTAGAGTCTGTCATACAGAGTGAAGTAAGTCAGAAAGAGAAAGACAAATACTGTATGCTAACACATATATATGGAATTTAAGAAAAAAAATGTCATGAAGAACCTAGGGGTAAGACAGGAATAAAGAAACAGACCTACTAGAGAATGGACTTGAGGATATGGGGAGGGGGAAGGGTAAGCTGTGACAAAACGAGAGAGTAGCATGGACATATATATACTACCAAACGTAAGGTAGATAGCTAGTGGGAAAGCCGCATAGCACAGGGAGATCAGCTCGGTGTTTTGTGACCACCTAGAGTGGTGGGATAGGGAGGTTGGGAGGGAGGGAGGGAGACGCAAGAGGGAAGAGATATGGGAACATATGTATATGTATAACTGATTCACTTTGTTATAAAGCAGAAACTAACACACCATTGTAAAGCAATTATACTCCAATAAAGATGTAAAAAAAAATTATGCAGACAGGTAAATGCTCATAGAATTTTATGCAAGACAGGCATAGAGTCCATCTATGATAACAAAGGAAAAAGAAAAGAGTAAGAGATTATTTTTTTTTAAAAAAGCAAAACTTTCTTCAGGGCACTGTAAGAATTCAAATAAAACTTCAAGTTGCTTTCAAACTGCAGAGCCAGTCAGACAGACATGATTTTTTTTAACCTTAAAGTTATAGATAAACCTTTATTCCAAGAGAAAAATAAAAAACAGAAAGGGGAATTGTACTTATTCTTTTTAAAAATATGATCTTTCAATATCAATGGAACTTAAAGGGATATTTCCCATCCCTCTCCCCTGGTAAAGTAGAAGTGTGATTTTTTTTTTTCGTCTCTCTCTTGCGCCAGGATGCTCCAAAGATGGCACTTAATTGTATGTGTGGGCCTGTGTGTTTCTATACAAACCACAGGAGAGTATGCAAATGTGGGAGGCTGGCAGCCCTTTGCTAGAGGCTTGTTGAGTCCACAGCAAGCACACTTCAAAGTTCCCTCGTCTTCTTCCTGGCTCAGAAGTTAGTTTCTTTCTACAATGTTTTTATAAGCAGGACGTTCGTTGCCAAGATGGTGAATATGGAAAGTGAGGAAAATTCCACAAGTTGTAAAATAGAAATGTTTCCTTCTCTTTGGCTTATGTAATTTTACAAACACACACGGAGACACAGAGCAGGGTAGTAAACTATCAGTTCTAAGAAGGTAAAGGTAAGGTTTTTCACAAAGGGATGAGAGCTTGTTTAAGACAGTTATAAATAGGGGCAGCTATACATTTGGTTTTATTCTTCTACTTGGGAGAAAGCACAGGTTCAACTAAATGGCCCTGGGATGTGTTTCCAAAAGCACACTATTTCTTTTACTAACAATTTAGAGACTTTTTATTCATTGAATTTGCCTCTCTCATCACTTTGAATGGGTTGATTTTTCCAGGGGAAAAAGAGCACATTTGGAAGACACACACAGAAGTAGAACATTCTGTACAGCTGTTCTAAAGATTCATATGAACTGGTTGTAATATAAATCGTGTAGCTTTTAGTATGCTGAAGGTAAAGACAAACCGTGTGTTTATGCTGTAGAATGCTCTTGTAACCAACGCTATTCCCCACAATCCTACGTCTTCACTGTGGCTTTTACATCATAAAAGGCAGCTAAACTCATCTTTCCTTCTGCCCTCCGTATAAGGTAAGATACCATCTTGGCCTTTTGTTTATTTCAATTTCTAACCTACAGCTTATTTTTTTTAATTTAGAGCCCTTTGCATTCTTTCCATTTTTAAGTATCTCCTGGCCACTTGCACCTTGAAGTTTCAACTTACATCTTGCAAATAATTCAAAGTAGATTCAGAGCAGATGAAAAACGCAAAACATGTGCTAATGGTATCTATATGTGCACACTGCAAGCAAACTTTTACATTTTGGGGGATTATTAATTTCATTTAAAAAAAAACCCCAAAATAGCATCTTGACGTTGTACTGAACAGATTTGAAAAGGCATGGCAATATTTTATACTTCTCATTGCTACAGCTACAGAGAAAGTGTAAGATAAAATGAAGCTTGAATTTGCAACTCTTGTTTACTTAGTTATTTTTTGGCCTACCCCTGATTTTTGAGCTCCTAATTGCTCCTAATTCTCTTGGGCATCCTCTCATAAAAATGACATCTTTTTCCCTATAGTTGCTCCATAGCGCTACCTACCGTCCACTCCCCTGAGGTCTTAGGGCTTTCAGGTGAGATGAGAAAAAAGGAAAGAAAATTCAGTTCTTTCCTTTAGAAAGTGAAGGAGAAAAATAAGTTTACTGTGCAAGTCATACCACAAGTCTGAGACTCAGTCCCTAATCAATTGAAGGACTATAGTCAATGATTTATTTTTCCTTTCTTTTCTTTTGTTTAAAGGCAAAGCTATCGTAACATTTAACCTAAGAGATTTGATAGCACTGTCCCACCCCTCCTAAGAGTGTAGGCTGCTCCCAGGGCAATCATCATTCTGCTTCCTTTAAAGCATTTCCTTTCCTTCTGTTGCATAGTTGGTACTCTCTTGACCTACCTACTCTTAACTGACTTGCTGGATTAATAAAAAAATTTCCATTTACTCTGTAACATACCAGGAAGGACAGTCAACTGTTTTAGTCCAAAGGCTAAGTTTTGCGGTCACCAGTAGACTTAGTTGTATTTTCCCCAAATGACAACTACCTACAATCATGAGAAATAATAGAGTGGCTGTATTTATTAAATTGCTAAGTCTTTGAGATGGTTTGAGTACACAGTAATACATAACTGAAAGAGAATTCCAGTCTTTTAAAATCTAAAAGAAAATTAATCCAGCAGTTTGATCTCTGAAAAATCAGTGGGTGACATTATTCTTTTAGCAATATTATTGGGCAAAAAATATATGTTACATTTTAAAAGCAAATATTTCACTTAGTTGTTCAAAAGTGCATTTACTGAACAATTACTATGCTTTCCTATTTGGTGAAAAATGAAATAAACTTTTTTTTTTCATTTTTGAAAATGAAATAAATTCCAAGATTTAACTTTTTAAAAAAGATGTATGTGAGGAAAATTTGGAAAAGGTGAAAAAACATTACCAAAAAAATTCTTCTCTCTTGTCCTAGCATTAACAAAGTTATAAAAGCATTTATTTATGAATAAAAATATACATATAATGGAAATGAAAAAATAATCGAAAAATTGAATTTAATAAGTGGCTCAGTATGAATACAGAAGAGAAATCTATCAAGAAAAAATGTGCTGCTTTTCTGCCCGTTGAAATCCCAAGATAAGCAATGAGGGTTTGATGTAAAAAATCACTTGAAAATTATGATCCGGAGGTCATAGAGGTAGATATTTAAGCTATTTCAAACGGAAAATCACTTCTCATCCTTCTTGCTTCATCATCCAATACACATCACAACCACCCCTGAGCAGGGCTATTGGGCTGGCCATATTTATGTCACCTATGTCACTCTGAGGGCTTAAAGTAGGAAGGGATAGAGATGTAGCCAGACAAAATTATCCTGGTCTCCCCAGCATGTGTCAAAAACTGTGATTTTCACTTGCCCTCCCTCCAGGGCATTTTCCAGACTTTGGAGGTAAAAGGGTTCTGCACACTCAATCCCAAAGTGTTTGGGGGGCGGGGTGGTTTCCCGCATGTCACTAAGCCAAGCTCTGGACACTAGCTGAGTGTCCTACAATTCAGCTCAATTCTGACACTATCAACCGGAAGATAGCATCAGATTCCACAGGGAAAGGGCTCAGTCCCGCAAGACTGCTCATTTCCAGTCCCCCTGCCTGCCACCTCTAATGCCATTCACAGCCTAGACTGTTACCTGTGCTTCTGACCAAATGGAAGGTTCCAATGATCCCCCTCCAACTCAGGATGGCAAGTCAAGGTTGTTACCTATACTTCGGCTATAAATCAGGTCCCCACAATCCCCTTTTTGGGTTCTGTTAATTTGCTAGAGTGGCTCACAGAACTCAGGAGATCCTTTTACTCACTAGGTTTCTGATTTATTACAAAGGATACAACTCAGGAATAGCCGGATGGAAGAGACACCAGGGCAAAGAATGTGGGGAACGGCGCGGAGCTTCCATGCCCTGCTGAACTCCCCACTCTCCCCAATATCCACGTATTCACCAATCTGGAAGCTCTCGGAACCCCATCCTTTTGGGTTTTTATGGAGGCTTCATCACAGCGGCGTGACTGATTAACTCATTGGCCATTTGGGACTGAACTCAATCTCAAGTCCCTCTCCCCTCCCAAGAGGTCAGGAGTGGGTGGGATTGAAAGTTCCAATCTTCTAACCACGTGGTCGGCTCCTCTGGCAACACGCCTCTGTCCTTGGGCGCTTTCCAGAACGCATCTCATCAGCATAACAAAAGAGACTTTTATGGCTCTCTGTGCTTAGGAAATTCCAAGGGATTTAGGAGCTCTGTGCCAGAAACAGGTACCAAGCCCACTTATATATTTCTTACTTTAGATCACAATATTGCAAGAGGCCAGAAAAGAGTCCTAGTAGGAACAAAGAAAATAGCAAGCACCAAATATTCATCAAGACAGGCACTGTGCTGAGCGTGCTACATAAACTGCTGTTTAATCCTCTATCAGGTGGTAATTATCATCACGCCTGTTTAACAGAGGAACAAAATGAAGCTTAGAGAGGCCTGTGGATTCGCTCGTAGTCCCTCAGCCAGTGAATGAAAGAAGGGGAATCAAATCCAGGTTTGCAGGATTCCAAAGTCTACGCTTTTACAATGTGTCTAAGTGTTAATTCCAAATGGATTTCACTCCTTTTCTTTCATGGATGTTTTAGGTTGGAGGGGAGGTCAAGACAAGGAGACAGAAACTAAAACTCTAAGAAACCACTCACAACCATTTTGCTTCTTTTAGTGTTATCGTTGGAAAAGGAGTACATTCCTCAAGCCTAGTATTTTTACGAAGTTTGTAGATTATAATAATTCTTACCAATTTTAAGGTGTAAATGACAAATTGTTTACTGTCACAGAAAACTGGATTAAGTTCCGAGCTCCTTTCACTGTGACAATAAAGCAGTTCAGAAAAAGATAAACAGAAGAAAAATATTTCTTTTGGAAAAATAGAAAACTTTCATAAAAAATCTGTTTCTAGCCCGTCAGTATGGAATTTGTCACTAATCATTTTAAACTATGCCCTTTTATGCTTCTCCTGTCTCTTTTAGCTTTCTGAGTAGTTCTTTGATGTAACAAAGACAGTTTCAGACAAGATTTCAGTTCATCTGGAAAAAAAGGTTTAAGTCTGGAGGCAAAATGCAGTGTATTTAAAATTTATATACTCTTCAATGCCTTTGTTCTGAACTTGAAGATCCTGCAAAACTTCTAAGCTTCTTTGGCTTCTTCCTCTAAGCTCATTTGTTCTTCCTTGCTTATTATCATGCAACTGTGACTTTAACTAGTGGTTCCATCGTTTAACTACATGCAGAGTCATGGCTGACCCTTTCTGATCAATTGCCAATCCATACAGGTTTGACTGATAAAAGAGCCAATTAGATTTAAGCAAATTAAGGGACATCACCAATGTCAACCACTTATTAAACTGAATGCTGAATTCCATGCATACAAAACACTAATGCACTGAGCCCCATTAAGAGTTGAAGTCCTAACCCCATTAGTAACTCCAGACCTTGAAGGGGTAAAGGTCGTAAGAAAGTTTCATATTTATGGATTAACATTTGGAGTCTGTTTTATTTTTTTAATTCTTTTCCTGGAACTTTTGAACTTGCAGTATAATGCTATTCAAGAGCTTGGATTCAATATAGTCTTCATTTCTAAGAGTATCTTAGTGGTAAATAGGAGCATTACGCTATTACAAACAACCTAAAAATATAGTAATTGTAGAAATACAAAAGCCTGAGTACACACAAGTGGGTAAGGATACGCTACATAATTGAAGAAGAAAACAAAACAAAAGACCAAACTCCTCCAGTGGACCAAATAATATTTCAAGTGAATTTTTAAAATAAAAAATGCGAGCTATAGGGATTTGCCTCTGTCCTTCTATGTGCTGAGCTATTGGTCTCATGATCTCACTTGTCTTAATTTCCATCTTCAGAATAACTTGTGTTTATCATATTGTTTAATCATATTTTCCTTTTCTTTGGTCAAAGTTAAGACTTTTATTTTTTTAATATGATTAATTTGATTAAACAACATGAACGAAACAAGGAAGATCTGACAGAACTAACGAGGGTTTGAAATTAGGTATTGTTGGACTTCTTTTCCGCAGCCTTATTGAGGTATAATTGGCAGACACAAAACTGCACGTTACTCATCATTTTTCTCATCAGAAGAAAACAGAGAGAGCTAGTATCAAATAAGATGTTTCATAACCATTAACTAAGAGATGATGTACCAGGGTAAAATTCTTTGTGCTATGTCCCCTTACCTCTCCCAAATTCCAGTGTTAACCAACGTCTGTTATCCTATGTTTACCTAAGTAAAGTAACTACAATAGGAAAGGAACCAGAGTGATGAGTTAGTACAATTTGAGAATATTTCTTACTTCTAATACTCCTGCCCTTCTTATAGTCTGGGCTAACAATTACATCTGCATGGCCGCAACATTTCTGCACTGGACAATTTTATACAGAGGAGGTCACCTTTTCCACAGCTGGCTATAAGGTTGCTCACGTAGAAGATGAGGTCTGAGCAGGCCTGAACAATGATAAGCTTACAACTTAAAACTGGTAATTAAGCTATCTCGACTGATTTATTTATTTACTCATTCACTCACTAATTGTTCATTATGCACCTACCATGTGTCAGGTTTGGTCTAGGCATTGAAGGTAAAAATGTGAATAAGAAATAGTCCCTGCTGTGTGGGTTCTTATAACCAGTGACTGTGACAGTCAGATGAGACAGGCAATTTCAATATAATGTGATTGAACTTGGGGATACAGAAGGGCCCTATCTCAGCCTTGGTTGGTAAAAGATGACTTCCCGATGGATTGACTTCCAAGTTGAAACCTAAAACATGAGTAGGACTTGGCCAGATGCAGGGGGTAAAAGAAGTTTTTCTGAGCCACATTTGAGAGCAAACACTTGATAAAGAAAAACAATTAGCAGTTCTGCCTTGCCTAGACTTTCTATTCTTATGTTTTTAAACTACACTAGAAAGAAAACATAGCTAAGGGTGTTATTACAGATCTTGCATAACTCAGCATTGAAAGATAGTAGGAATTCAACATCACCATAAAAAAGATCTAATACTGAAATCAAGGAAATGGCAATAATGATAACAATCCAAATATAATGGAAAAGTAAATAGCATATAGAACTTTCTCTGCCCATAAGTTGGTTTGCTTCTGTGCGTCGGTTCATTTATTATTCATTTCAGTATGAAACACAGTCCACTGGATAAAGGCATGGAAGATTTCTTTAATAACTCTCAGTACTAATTTAATTCTACTTAAACACACATATTCTAGTGAATGCCACATGCTTTTCAGCATGATTTTATGTGTAAATCAGGATAATATGTTTTCAGATCATTAAGTAAAAGGAAGCATGAACTAAAACCTATTTAATCAATGAGGTATCACCTTTAAACTGCCACAAGGTCATAAAAAAGATAATTTCAAAGCTGTAAGTTTCCTAATTGTAATCAACAACAATCTAACGATGAAAAGAAGTATGTCCTAATGGCTGTAATAAACTTGAGGAAATCACTGTCTGTCTTTGAAGACATTCTGCTTCCTCTTTTGGTGAAGGGCCATCTCCCAAATTCTGGATTTCTGAGGACATGAAGTGAACGATCGCATGAGGCCCAGAGAGTGCTGGCTTCCGGAGCATTATGATAATGACATGGGTAAGCAACCACAGAGCAGAGATGAAGATAAGACTCAGCAGTTGACTTCAGTCCAACTGTACCACCGTAAAACAATATTCAGTTTCCTCCTGTTTGCACAATATTAACCCTTCTACTAACCCACTGACAGACATATTCGCACAGTGTATATTGAGTTAATAATGGCAGCTTGCTGTGTTTAACTGAATCGTAGATACACACACGCATATATTATAAATTATTAGGCCATACATTCCTAAACATACAGACAATGGATTAAATTCACCCCTTTTATGAATGCAATGTAAATTGCTGTAAATTACAAACTATCTAAATCAGTGTTTAGCCAGAAAATGAGTATGTAACTCAAATATGCCACGTATTCTGTTAAGATGTCACTATGCCACGGAAAAATCTCCATTAAAGCACTAATCACTCTTTAATACCTAAATATAAACAAGGGGTATTATATATTAAGGTATAGAGTCATCCCAATTTTTTATCCCTTCAAGCATATTGGGTTACAGTGAAAAATGAAGATAGGAATACCCAAAGTTTCTTTTGTTTTGTTTTGATTTTTTGGTCTCAGTTCTTAAACAGGCACCCACCTAAATTCAATTCCCTTCTTTATTATTTGTTCATACAATACGCAACTGAGTTGATCTGCCCCAAAAGTCGCTTTCAAAGTGTTCTTTTCTTAAACAATGTGGCTTCAGCCATTTAGAGTTTCAATTGTTTGGTAAATATCCATTCATTAATTCTTATAATGTCGTAAAACGTAGATAATAGTGAGTGGTTTTTATGACACAGCAGGTAATGAATTCTTCCTTGGAAGAGGGGTTCCATACGAATTGTAGATTAACCCTTATTTTCCTCTGGTGATGAGACCTTTGTTGCTCTTATGCTCTTTACGACTGGAGAGGGATTTTATCCAGCCCTGCAGAATGCTCTTAATGTGGTAAGGACATTATCCTTTAGTACAGAACGCACTGGATCCTGAAGCTGGGCTACAGGCTGACACTGGGTGTCCTAGGGTCCTTTTCCTTTGGTATTTTCAAAAAACATACAGTTCTAAACACCAAATCGAGAATCGTGTTCTTATTAGTTTGAGGCATGCTTTCTGTTCAAGGGCTGTACATATCAATCTAAGGGAGATTTTTCTTCTTAATAATTAGTTCCCATGAATAGTTAGAACAAGGGTGGAGTTGACTGCAGATCACAATAATTCTGAATAAGTCAATCTTTTTTCATAGAAATAGTTAAAAATAGCCAGATTGTGTCGCATTTCACATGTGAAAATGACGCTATTGAACTCTAATCATTAGGACATGGAATTTAAAGGTGTTTTTCCAGTGGTGTGAATAGAGTTTTCCTATTCTATTACCCTCACTCTGCCTTTTTTTTTTTTCTGTCAAATGAGAGGTTTAGATATACTTCTAAACTAGTTCTACAAAAAACCAGGAATGAGAACCACTTGTATGAGAAAATTAAACCACAAATGGAAAACATAAATTTTGAATCTAAATGAAGTCTCAGACAAAAAAGCATTTCCCAGTCTTCTTAACATGCAAAAGCAAGAGACACATGTGTGTGTACATACACATACATGTAGACTCAGTGCGAGATGAAAGTGGTCTCAATGAAACAACATCAATAAAAGGGTCTCAATAGAACAAACAAGAACAAAAACAACCAGAAATACAACTGAGACTCTAAGTTCTAAAAAAAGTTAATTCTAACAATAAACAAGGTGTTCAGTGGAGACTTAGTTCTAGGGCATTTATATACATTTAGATACCAACGTTGTTCATAGACTTACCCCCTGGCGGCATTGAAATCATTACGGGATCACTTATCAAGCTGCCTTGGCTATTTGAAACATTCACTTGTACTGTATAGTTAGTAAAAGGAACCAACCCATCGATGAGCACCGAAAGGCTGGTCTCTTCACCACTGTACATGACTTGTGTGCCATTCAGAAGAGTGTAGTTGTCGTCTGCTGATTAAAAAAAGAAAAATATTTAAATTGGTGCATACTTAGGGATTCTTTCCTGCTATTATTTGAATATTTTCTTGGGTTTCTAAATATACAGTACTAAACAGAACTATATATCAATGCCCCGAGAGACATTACATGTGCTATTATCAACATGCATACTTTTATTATTTTGTGAACGAAGTGTTACCTCAGTTAATATTATGTTTTCTAATCTATTTAGCACAGGGATTGAAATAACTGGACTGATAGTCTAAGACAGTATGAAACCTAACCACAAGTATCAGGCCTATAAGTAAAACTACGGGCAGATATATAAATTGATCACTTAATGGATTATTTACAATTGTTTGAGATTTTTTTTTAAATCCTTGAATTTTCTTTGATGTGCGGACTGGAAAGAAGTCATACTCTTTTCCCCCAAATGGAATGGTTCTGGATATAAACAGTACACGCAAATGCACGTGTCATATGTTTCATTTATTATCAATTGGTGTATTTTCTGCTCATTTCGCTTGAAAGGTGAGCTGACCGCTTTCTATCTAATGCCTCTTTAAATCAGGTTTGGTCAAAATATCCTGAAAAGCCACTAGGGATGGGAAGTTAATATGTGCCCACTTTGATTAGAAGATCTATTTTTTTAGCTCTATGGGTAAATGCAGAGGTTGCCTACCTGTATATAAGAATCACCATAAACGAGGCATCACCACGTCCTACCACTACCATGCTTCCAAAACTTCAGCAAACCCATTCTCAAATCTTAGCATGTCTAGGACATAGGAAAATACTGCTGTCTGATAACAATATTTTATCTCCCTCTTCTAGGCAACTGGGTTACATTCAAGGTTAAGGAGAGTTAGAAATTAGGCTTAAAAATAGGGCTACAACCGAAAACTGTATTGTAACATTTATTTCACTTTCTATGATAGATGCTTTCCTGAAAAGTTTCCATGAGGCAAATTTTTCAAAATATTGCTTAATTTGGTAAAATGTAGTTATACTTACTCTTAAAACACAGAACAAATAATTAAGAATAGCAATATTTACTTCAAGTAGCGTTCTTCCTTTGCCAAAACACTTTTTACTATGTACCTTTAATTTTTCCCACATAAATTCTACAAAATATAAGCAAACAGAAAACGCACATGATGCTGGACTTCAAGGGGAAAGCATATTTTCAAGATCCCTGGATACTGATATAATCTTTATTGTTTAAATGTGTTAAAAGGTAAAATATGGTCACATATGAAAAGTGATCTTGCATTGTACAGTAGACAAAATTTAATAGTTACAGTATTTACAAAAATAGTATATTTTTACATAGTTTAGTAGAGTATGGCGCAAAGGAAAGTACATAAATTTGGTGATCAAAGAGTTTCTGCATTTGAGCCTGTCCTTATTCTTCAGCAGCGTGCTCTTTGTAAGTTACTTAATATTTCTGAACCTCAGGTTTTTCTTCTGTGAACTAGGAATGAGAGTACTCCTTCAATTGCCGTGTTATTACCAAGGTTAAGTGGGATTTCTTTACAGCAGATGTTCATCAACAGCAGCTAAGAATACTACTGTTTCTTGTAATCCATACAGCAGATACATTCCAGACAGATGTTTAGAACTAGCAAGTGATTAAGAATTATTCACTCTGTATTTTACTTTCTCAACTACCTACCTACTATATCCCCCCCCACATCCATCCAACAATATATTATTAATCAAAATCCTAAGGTTCTTCAATTAATAAAACAACACTAATCTCATTCACTACCACTGGGCAATTGTTCCATCAGGTTGTATTTCAAACTCTAAAATTAATAAAGATCAAATGATAAAAAGAGGAACTCATATCTAGTTATGAGCATGGGTAAGGGTAACTTTAAAAAAATATCAAATTTTTAAAAAGATACTTATAATAACTTTGGGTTGGAGAACTTAGCTGAGAATTTTATTGCTGCAAAATACACAGGTAGGTTAAGTGTTTTTCATGAACAGAAGAAACCCCTAGTTAGTGCAAGAATTTATTACTCTGAACTTGAAATTGGCAAAGGACTGGTCTGTTCCAAAGAAAATAAATGGTACTTATGGGCTAAAACATGGGACTAATAATTTCTATTCATGCTTGGTAAAACAAAATAAAGACATATTCACAGCTTAAGAATGGTTTTACGTTCCCCAAATTTGAATAGACAACACAAATATATATGTGAAGAAGTTATGAAACCTACAAGTAGCTGTTGCTAATTTCCTAATGCATTGAAAAGACATTTCCAAATTACGCTACACTAGCTTTCATAGATTCTTTACAACAGGTCAACTTGATTATTGAGCTCCAGCTGCACGCAGGGAATAGACTTTGCTAGGTGCTGATAACGGTATGCACCAAACGAGTAAGACATAGTTCTTACCCTCAAGAAACTTGGTTAAGATTAATATGAATCCCTTCTAACCATGGTCTAAGACAAATTTCATTATCCACATCTGAAGATCTTCTCAAGTTCCCATAATGCCTAGCTCCTTAAAAACATTTTCAGTTATAGCTGAAACAATTGCTGCTATTGTCACATGCCCAGCTGTAAAATTTCAAAAAGGTCAGTTTATCTCAGGAGACCCAGACAGATGCTCTACTGCTTCTAAAGTAGTATTAACTGTACACATCTTACAAAAGATGGTAAGCTGCAAAACAACAATGAAAATTATAAAAATAAGCCAGGAGAATACAGTTTTACACATTTTAAGCCTGGTGCAATCGTAAGCTCAATGAGCTAACATCTATTATGAAAACATTGGTGCGGTTTTTTCCCTTGTATTTTGTTTGTCTTTGAAGCAAATTTCAGGCTGTAAAACGAACACTATTGCCAGCTTTGAAAATGGCATGGCAGGGGGAAATATATTAAGTACCACTTTATTCTAAGTTTCCCAGATAACATTAATACATGGTAATTATACAATTAGTTGTAACATTAAGTCCTAGTTATAGAACAATGATTACTCAGTAATTATAAGAAGTATATAATTACTCAATAATTATGAGAAGGATGCAATTACATAACCGTTTCGTTCAGCTGAAAAAAAGAACATGTACATCTCCAGGAAGCATGCAGCTGAGTGAGTCAAATGTTCTCTCAGCCCCACTAACATACAACTCAATTCACAGACCTGGAGCAAATGACAGGATTTCAACCCTTGCTGAAGCTCAAAAGTCTCCAGATTCAAAACCAGAACAGGATCCAGAGGTTTCAGCTCTTCTCCACTTCATTCTCCCTGCCTTCTCTTCCTTCCTTTGAACTTACCCAATTTGGGCTCCTAAATATTGGGGGGAAAATCTTAAAAATGCAGGTCCTCTGATCCTCCCTTTTGAGAGGGTTGGGCTCTACCACTTTTCTCTGCATAAACTTTGTTTTCAGTGGGCTGGAAAAGGCAGCCCTGCTGGTTCAGCCTCAAGAATCAAGCTAGAAAATGCTCAAGCGATAAGCATGTCCTATCACAGGTGACCACTCCTGTCTGGTCGGCCTCATCGCTGACCCTATTTGTGAGTATCAGTGGATGGCGCAGGCCCGGTTAAGATTCTGTGTTCTGGAACCAGAGCCCCGCCTCGTCCACCTTCTTTGGCTGTGGTCTGTGCCATCGGGCTTTAAGTGGGGATTGCACTAAACTCTTTACACAGTGGGACTGTCTGTACCTGTGTTCCAGGGCCCACCCACGTCAAAATCGCCTGGGGGGTACTTCATAAACATTCACACACCTGAGTTCCACTCCAGAACTACTGAAGTATAACATCAGAGGGTATCAGGAATCACACGGAGATTCTTCTGAAGTATGCAGAACTACTGATTTTAGGGTTATTTGACCCATGTTCAAGGTGGTCTTAAAGTAAAGATCAAAATTCATTTTCTTTGCTTGCAAAAATAATGAGGTTGCATTTGACATTCTTATTAATGATGCATTTAGATGCTAGCTTTGGGCTGTACAATGTTTACTCTGTTAGTGAAACAATGCATCTTTAGAAAGTATAAACCTGACTTTTAAACCAGACTGTCTTAACAGACTACAAAATCTAGTACAGTTGTTCTATAAGAAAACTTAAAACATGCATAAAAATAATTTTTAAAATGAATAAAAAAAGGAAAGAAAAGGAAAAACTATATCATGCAAACAGCAACCCTAAGAGAATTGGCTATAGCAATATCAGATAAAATAGACTGTTAGACAAAAACCGTTATTAGGGATAAAGAGAGACGTTTAAAAATGATAACAGGTTATTCCATCGGGAATATATAATAATTACGGACATATATGCACCTATATATTTCTGATTTTGATAATAAATTTTTTTTGCTCATTCTAGACTTTATAATAAATGAAACCATGAAGTGTGTAAAAAATGAATAAACATTATTGCACACCTGAGAACAATAACTTAAGAATTTCTGAATTAAATGTCTCTCTCCCTTTCTTTCTCTCTCCACTGAGGATTCAGTGGAAAGGAAGGATTCTTTGTACACTGGCCAGCATCATGCAATCACAAGGAAGAAACATATTTCATATAGCTCACACAAAATTTTAAAATAAAATCCTCAATGCTATTTCAGAATATTTCACTTTCTAAAGGACTTCCAAAAAGGTTAATTCTTTCAGTCCTACTTTTCTATTTTATTTTGAGGAAAAAAAGTGTTAAATGAAGAAACAATCGAAATAAATCTCACACGCCCAACAGATTTCACATGTAAGGAAGTTTTCCTTCAGTTGCAAATACAAAGACCTACTAAAACGTGAACAACATGAATGCCCATTTCTAAGACTAAAATCTTACTTTTAATGTTCTTATTGCTGAATACTAGGATATTTTCTATATAATTAGTTTTTAAGCCAAAACCAGTATAAACAGATATTTTCACATGTATGGTTCACAGATGCGTAAGTGATGGCTATTCCGGGAATATCATCCCGTGGGGTTCTCTAGATTGAAATAACATAAATGGGTATCCTTTCTGATTCTTGTTATAATCATTGTCACAAGCATCTTAATGCACCATATATTCCATAATTTTTTTTTTCCTCTGTGCTGTACTGCTCTGACCTTTTCAATATTCTGTAACTTAACTGGCTGGCCGTTTCAGTTCTCTCCTTTTTACAGCCTTATTAACTTGTGGGAAAGAGGTGAAATGAACAGCCAATCAGAATACATAATACTGCAAAGGTCAGCATAGTCTTGTAACTATCATCACACACAGAAGACTGTATGCCAGGCATTAACGTCCTGATATCTTATTCATGTGACAAAGATTGTAACAAGAACAGAAAATGGCACAACATGAATCCATTCTCATGACAAAGATCATAATACGGAATGACAGCGAACAAACCAAACTCATTCTTGTTATCGTGTGAGGTTTTGCATGTCAGACCCGGTCCTGTTTAAGTTAGCCTTTTTCTGAATCCAATTACACCTTGTGGTAGAAAAGGTGTTGACTAATTTTCCCACTTCTGGCTGGAAAAAGAAAATGCTATATTATTTCCTGTATTGGGGTCTCAATTTTAGTGTTGTTCAGCCTCACCTCATCTTTACAGAATTCTGCCAATCCCCAAATCAAAAGACATTGAATGGCAGATCACAGATTAGGGCCATGTGGCCAAAATGCCCCTTTAATGGGAGCTAAGAATTCTAGGTCATCTAGATAACACATATTAATATTTAAGTCCCTTTTTTTTCTTCTTTCTAAGGAGATTATTTCAAATTATTCTACCCATGATGCAAATGCATCCTCCAGACTTCATTATTCTAATAGATCTTACTTTGGTAGAAATCTGAAAGTATTTGTTTAAGTTACTATATAGGTAAAAGGACGTATTCCTGTCTTTAAGTTTTTGCCAATGTAGAAAACCTTTATAGATCTCTACCTACATAGCTGCCTTCTCCACAGAACATTTTGAAAGAGAAAAAAAACCCTGTGAAGCACTTAGGGCTCTGAGGACAGTGTTCTATTAATGCATCATACTTTTACCATTACTGTAATTACTCTAATGGGATGTTTAATTAGTTGTCATCTATTAAAAGCCGTACTTCTTTGATTCCTTTTTAAATTTGTCATTCTACTGTTAGGACAATTGTGGTTCAGGGAATAAATACATAGAGTATTTCATCAATTCACTACAAGGTGCTTCAGAAGCATTTGCCCTGAGTCTGTGCTCATACAAGAGCAATAACAGTTCTGTAGATATTAAGGATCTATCTGTTTTGTTTTGATTTGTTTTAATGTGTGGGCAAGGGTATACCAAAGTTGCATGACTACCCTTCTAAATATTTTAAATACCATTTTTTAAAGTCCTTTGGGGCATGGTGTCTTTTCATCAAGTTTGCTCTATGTACCACAGTCAGATTTCCTAAATGCTCTTATTTTATTAACATCAGAAAATAATTATATATAAACAGTGAATTCAGAGATTGATTATGTGTGTGGTAAATTAGGGAAGTATGGTCCATTTTTATCAACTATGTTGTGCTCTGAAAAGTCAGATTTTTTTTCTCCTTTAACCTTTTTTTTCACCCATTTGGACACACGGTCAAAATGAACAGACAATTGCCATTATCTCAATTAGCCAAGAGCCGTTTGGGAAAATACGCTCCCACAGAAAGTGGTCTCTAGATTCCAAACTAAACAGTGGACAGACATGAGCTTGACTAATCAATGAACAGCAGATGTTGTAGGAGAGCCTTACTAAACACACTGACCATGCTGAGCCTTGCGTACCACTGGTATCAGATGGAGAACTTAACAAGCATCAATCACAGAACAGAGTCAGTCACCAATTCTTAATGAAATGTTGGGAATCTTAGTTTCAATGCTTAGATACATCCTTGAGACAGAGCCTCCATTAAAGGAGAACATGGATTTTTCGGAGCACAGTATTTGGGTGAGAATTATGCCATGTTTTGCTGGCGAGTCTATCAGCTTTATTCACTGCAGTCATGGAGTCACGTGTTCCTGGGCTAGTTATCTATTGCTGTGTCATCATCTTAGCACAAACTGAGCAGCTCAAAACAACATGCACTCCTTCTTTCATAGTCTCTGTGGGTCAGGAGTCTGGGCAGATCTTAGCTGGGTCCTCTTGCTCAGGGTCTCAAAAGGGCTGCAAACAAGGTGTTGCCTTGGACTATAGCCCTATCTCAAGGTTCTACTGGAGAAGGATCTCCTCCAGCTCAGGTAGTTGTTGCAGCATTCAGTTCCTTGCAGGCTGTTGGAACTGAGGGCCTCGTTTTCTTGCTGGCTATTGCCTGGAGGCTGCCCTTATTCCTTCCCACATGGGCCTCCCCAACATGGCTGCTTGCTTTATCAAAGCCCACAAGGGAGAGAGTCTCCTGGCAAGGTGGTTTACAATCTTAGGTATCACTGTCAGAACTAACAGCCCATCCCCTTTTGCCATAGTCTATTGGTTAAATACAAGTCACAGGTTTTGACCACATGCAAGGGGAGGGGATTAGACAAAGGCGTAAGTACCAGGAAGAGGAGATAATCAGATGCCATCTTAGAGTCTGTGTGTTACAGGTTCTAAGCTACGGATATGAATCACCTTGCTGGAAAGAGATTTAGGAATCAATTGTGAACTTTCAAGGTTTATATTTTTGAACTTATGGTTACCAAAGGGGAAAGACGGGGGGAGGGATAAATTAGGAGGCTGGGATTAACATATACATACTACTATATATAAAATAGATAATCAAAAAGGACCTACTGTACAGCACAGGGAACTCTACTCAATACTCCATAATAACCTATATGGGAAAAGGAGCTGAAAAAGAATAGATATATGTGTATGTATAACTGAATCACTTTGCTGTACACCTGAAACTAACACAACATTGTAAATCAACGATACTCCAATATAAAATAAACATTTGAAAGAAAAAAAACAAAAACAAACAAACAAAAAACCAAAGCAAAAAACCCCAAACAAACAAACAAAAAGTTTATGTTTTTGGAGAAGAATAGATCAATTAGTACAACAGAATTGCCTTTCCAAAATACCTAACAACATGGAAAAATTAGAACAAAAATAAGAACATTAACAAGACCAGCTGAAAATCTTGGAGCACATATAAAGGTAAAGGAACAAATAAATGGCATTGACTTTGAAATCTCACAATAAGTTCCTAATTTTGCTCCTGGAGAAAGAAATATAAACCAAGGAATCTTCTCTAATTTGAAATGAAGTGAACCTGAGTAGAGTTTGTACAGACAGGAAGAGGAGTCAGGGCTGGCCACCCTGCTAAGCTTGTGCTGAGTTGGGGGAAGAAGCTGAGGTCCCCGGGAGTGGGAGATGCATGTGCGTAAATGGAGGGGGTGCTGCTTCAAAGGACAGTTAATGGGATCTCGGAAGAGACAGAGAAACTAGATGTCCTAGAATCCTGTTCAATGCATCCATCCATATCCTCTATTTCAATCCCATTCCTCCCACCTTTACTCCAAGGCTATGGACAAGTACATTAACAGCAACACCCAGTTCTCAAAGTTTAGGTTGAAGGAAGACTAACTAGCACCAGAAAGAAAAGACGTGGACCACAATCAGAACAAATGAAAAGTCTGGACCGAGCTGCCCATACTAGGCATAAGCCAGATGAGTTTGAAGGAAGAAATACAAAATATGCTTACATATAGCCAAAAGGAAAGAAAGGATCCCAAGATAAAAAGACAACCACACAGCTCCAGGGGAAAAAAAAGATATGTATTCCCTATAAGATGAAAAAAGGATATTGCAGAGGCAGAGAAACAAATTGGAAATTAGAAAAAAAAATCATGAAGGATTTAATAGACAAGTGAGAAAAAAGCAAGGAACAGAATAGCAACAGCTAAAATCTAAATCAATAGCATGATGGAAAGCCTCGAGATAATCATCATCAATGCATAAGAAAAAAGATCAAGAAATCAGAGATGTGGATCAAGATGATAGAGATGTGGAGAGAAAATGATCAGAAATATAATTTAATTAATTATTATTATTTTGGTAAATGAAAGGATAGCTAAAGCTCACATGGGCACTTGACCACAAGATTGCCAGTTGGATGCTTCCACCTTGGGACCAAGAAGCAGGATGAGGCAAAACAATGCATGGCTTAGGGTCAGTTAGGGTTTCTTCTCGCTGTCTCGAGAATTGTTGAGAATGCAGAAGCAGAGCTGCAATTGTCCAGGGCTGCTAAGTGGTGGTGCTGCTGCTGCCAGTGGGGGTGTCCTCTTGTCTGTAACCTGAGGCACGAGCTTGTCTGGGCCAAGCTATTTGTAGTTTCTGTACAAGTATGACTCTGCCATTTTCTTGTCCACTTTTTGAACTGCTCAGTTCTCCTACAATAATTCATTTTTGGCTTAATTAATCAGAGTTGTTTCTGTTGCTTGCTACCAAGAAACCAGTCATGAATTGAGAAAGGTCTGAAATGATGTTTGTCATTTGTTAACATTAGTTACTTATAGGTAGTGGGATTTTCATGAATGCCATTACTCTATATTACATGAATTTTTAAGTTAGCATGCATAATTTTTGTGAAATCCAGAGAATCATGAGAGGGTTGAAATATCCAAGGAAACTATATGAATTGTATTTAAATTTATAAATAAATGAGGATCCACAATCTACAGGCTACAAGCCAAATCTGGCCAGAAACCTGTTCTTGTAAATAAAGTTTTATTAGAACACAGAAAATTACACGTCTAGGCATTGTCATGTTACAACTGCACAATTCAGCGGTTATGGTAAGACCATGTTGCCTGTAAAATTTAAAGTGTTTACTATGTGGCCCTTTACTGAAAAAGTTTGCTATCCTCTGAATTAAACAATTGAAGTGACAACCTTTTAAAAATGGTCTGCCTTCCTGAATAATGAGATTTACAATTTTTACATTGATTTTCTTGAGTAAACTCTTTAAAGAGTGGAACAGGGTATGTTGGAAACAATACTGTATTGATGGAGCCCTATCTTACATTGCTGCACTGTACTGTTGTTGATGCTTTGAAGGCCTTTCACTATCCAGTACTTATAAATGCAAATTACTGAAAAGGAGAAAAAAAGCAGGAAGAAAATATGTTATTGAAAGTCCCTAATTCCACATGCCCAGGAAGTTTGCAAATGGAAATCCAAGTACATCATAGTGACGATAGCTGCTCTTCTAAAGGTTTGATAAGAGTAACTGAAGAGGGGATCTTCCAGATGGTGGAGAAGTAAGACGTGGAGATCACCTTCCTCCCCACAAATACATCAGAAATACATCTACACGTGGAACAACTCCTCAGAACACCTATTGAACGCTGGCAGAAGACCTCAGACTTCCCAAAAGGCAAGAAAATCCCCACATACCTGAGTGGGGCAAAAGAAAAAAGGAAAAACAGAGACAAATGAATAGGGATGGAATGTGAACCTCTGGGAGGGAGCTGTGAAGGAGGAAAAGTTTCTACACACGAGGAATCCCCTTCACTGGTGGAGATGGGGGTTGGTGGGGGGGGTGCTTCAGAGCCATGGAGGAGAGCGCAGCAACAGGGGTGCAGAGGGCAAAGTGGAGAGATTTCTCCACAGAGGATCAGTGCTGACCAGCGCTCACCAGCCTGAGAGGCTTGTCCGCTCACCCACTGGGGTGGGTGGGGGCTGGGAGCTGAGGCTAGGTCTTTAGAGGTTCGATCCCAGGGAGAGGACTGGGGTTGGCTGCGTGAACACAGCCTAAGGGGGCTAGTGCGCCACGGCTGGCCGGGAGGGTGTCCAGGAAAAACTCTGGACCTGCCTAAGAGGCAAGAGACCATTGTTGCGGGGTGTGCGAGGAGCGGTGATTCCTCCCCTGTCTGCCCAGAGAAGGCAGAGGACTGCCTAAACGAGCTCCAGAGACAGGCACGAGCCGTACCTAACAGCCCGGACCCCAGAGATGGGTGTGAAACTCTAACACTGCTGCTGTAGCCCTCAAGAATCCTGTGTGCAAGCACAGGTCACTATCCACACCTCCCCTCCCAGGAGGCTGTGCAGCCCGCCACTGCCAAGATCCCGTGATCCAGGGACAACTTTCCTGGGAGAACACAGGGTGGGCCTCAGGCTGTTGCAATGTCACGCCGGCCTCTGCCGTCGCAGGCTCATCCTGCATTTCAATTATAAGCACCGTACCCCTCCCTCCCCCCACCCCTGGCATGAGAGAGCCAGAGTCCCCTAATCAGCTGCGGCTTTAACCTCATCCTGTCTGGGTGGGAACACAGGCCTGAGGGTGACCTACACACAGAGGCGGGGCCAAATCCAAAGCTGAACCCAAGGAGCTGTGCAAACAAAGAAAGGGAAATCTCTCCAGCAGCCTCAGGAGCAGCGGATTAAATCCCCACAAGCAATGTGAGGTACGCTGAATCTGTAATACCTGAACAAACAATGAATCAGTCCAAAACTGAGGTGGTGGACTTTGGAAGCAACTGTAGACTTGGGGCTTGCTGCCTGTGACTGACTTGTTTCTGATTTTTATGTTTACCTTAGCATAGTTTTTAGCGCTTGTTATCATTGGTGGATTTGTTTATTGGTTTGGTTGTTCTCTTCTTTTTTTTATTACTTTTTAAAAATTTTAACAATTTAAAAAATTTTTAATTTTGTAATTTTACTTCTTTTATTTATTTATTTATTTATTTATTTAAAATGATTACTTTTTCTTTCTTTTTTGTCCCTTTTCTTCTGAGCCATGTGGCTGACAGGGTCTTGGTGCTCCAGCCTGGTGTCAGGCCTGAGCCTCTGAGGTGGGAGAGCCGAGTTCAGGACACTTGACCGCCAGAGACTTCCCGGCTCCACGTAACATCAATCAACAAGAGTTCTCCCAGAGATCTCTGTCTCAAGGCTAAGACCCAGCTCCACCTAATGGCCAGCCAGCTCCAGTGCTGGATGTCCCAGGCCAAACACCTAGCAGCACAGGAACACAACCCCATCCATTAGCAGAGAGGCTGCCTAAAATCATATTAAGTTCACAGACATCCCAAACACACAGCCAGATGTGGTCCTGTATATCAGAAAGACAAAATCCAGCTCCACCTACCAGAACACAGGAACCAGTCTCCTCCACCAGGAAGCCTACAGAAGCCACTGAACCAGCCTTAGCCACTGGGGGCAGACACCAAAACCAATGGGAACTATGAACATGTAGCCTGAGAAAAGGAGACCCCAAACAGAGTAAGTAAAGCAAAATGAGAAGACAGAGAAATACGTAGTAGATGAAGGAGCAAGGTAAAAACCCACCAGAGCAAACAAATGAAGAGGAAATAGGTAGTCTACTTGAAAAAGAATTCAGAGTAATGATAGTAAAGATGATCCAAAATTTTGGAAATAGAATGGAGAAAATACAAGAAACGTTTAACAAGGACCTACAAGAACTAAAGAGCAAACAAGCAGTGATGAACAAGAAATGAAATTAAGAATCCTCTAGAAGGAATCAATAGCAGAATAATTGAGGCAGAAGAATGGATAAGTGACCTGGAAGATAAAATAGTGGAAATAACTACTGCAGAGCAGAATAAAGAAAAAAGAATGAAAAGAATTGAGGACAGTCTCAGAGACCTCAGGGACAACATTAAATGCACCAACATTTGAATTATAGGGGTCCCAGAAGACGAAGAGAAAAAGAAAGGGACTGAGAAAATATTTGAAGAGATTATAGTTGAAAATTTCCCTAACATGGGAAAGAAAACAGTCAATCAATTCCAGGAAGCACAGAGAGTCCCATACAGGATAAATCCAAGGAGAAACATGCCAAGACACATATTAAACTATCAAAAATTAAATACAAAGAAAAAATATTAAAAGCAGCAATGGAAAAGCAACAAACAACATACAAGGGAATCCTCATAAGGTTAACAGCTGATCTTTCAGCAGAAACTCTGCAAGCCAGAAGCGGGTGGCAGGACATATTTAAAGTGATGAAAGGGAAAAACCTACACCCAAGATTACTCAACCCAGCAAGGATCTCATTCAGACTCAAAAGAGAAATTAAAACCTTTACATACAAGCAAACCTTACGAGAATTCAGCACCACTAAACCAGCTTACAACAAATGCTAAATGGACTTCTCTAGGCAGGAGACACAAGAGAAGGAAAAGGTCTACAAAAACAAATCCAAAATAATTAAGAAAATGGTAATAGGAACATACATATCGATAATTACCTTAGATGTAAATGGATTAAATGCTCTAACCAAAAGACACAGACTAGCTGAATGGATACAAAAACCAGACTTGTATATACGCTGTCTACAAGAGACCCACTTCAGACCCAGGGACACATGCAGACTGAAAGTGAGGGGATGGAAAAAGATATTCCATGCAAATGGAAATCAAAAGAAAGCTGGAGTAGCAATTCTCATATCAGACAAAATAGACTTTAAAATAAAGACTTCTACAAGAGACAAAGAAGGACACGACATGATGGTCAAGGGATCAATCCAGGAAGAATATAACAATTGTAAATATTTATGCACCCAACACAGGAGCACCTCAAAACATAAGGCAAAGGCTAACAGCCATGAAAGGGGAAATAAACAGTAACGCAATCATAATAGGGGACTTTAACGCCGCATTTCACCAATGGTCATATCATCCAAAATGAAAATAAATAAGGAAACACAAGCTTTAAATGACACATTTAACAAGATGGACTTAATTGAAATTTATAGGACATTCCATCCAAAAACAACAGAATACCTTTTCTTCTCAAGTGCTCATGGAACATTCTCCAGGATAGATCATATTTTGGGTCACAATTCAAGCCTTGGTAAATTTAAGGAAATTGATATCGTATCAAGTATCTTTTCTGATCATAATGCTATGAGACTAGATATCAATTACAGGAAAAATACCGTAAAAAATACAAACACATGGAGGCTAAACAATATGCTACTAAATAACCCAGTAATCACTGAAGAAATCAAAGAAGAAATCAAAAAATACCTAGAAACAAATGACAATGAAAACACGATGACCCAAAACCTATGGGATGCAGCAAAAGCAGTTCTAAAAGGGAAGTTTATAGCAATACAATCCTACCTCATGAAACATGAAAAATCTCAAATAAACAACCTAATCTTACACCTAAAGCATTAAGAGAAAGAAGAAATAAAAATCCCAAAGTTAGCAGAAGGAAAGAAATCATAAAGATCAGATCAGAAATAAATGAAAAAGAAATGAAGGAAAGAATAGCAAAGATCAATAAAACTAAAAGCTGGTTCTTTGAGAAGATAAACAAAATTGATAAACCACTAGCCAGACTCATCAAGGAAAAAAAGGGAGAAGACTCAAATCAACAGAATTAGAAATGAAAAAGGAGAAGTAACAACTGACCCTGCAGAAATACAAAGAATCCTGAGGGATTACTACAGGCAACTGTATGCCAATAAAATGGACAACCTGGAAGAAATGGACAAATTCTGAGAAAAGCACAACCTTCTGAGACTGAACCAGGAAGAAATAGAAAATATGAACAGACCAATCACAAGCACTGAAATTGAGACTGTGATGAAAAATCTTCGAACAAACAAAAGCCCAGGACCAGATGGCTTCACTGGCAAATTCTATCAAACATTTAGAGAAGAGCTAACACCTATCCTTCTCAAACTCTTCCAAAATATAGCAGAGGGAGGAACACTCCCAAACTCATTCAATGAGGCCACCATCACCCTGATACCAAAACCAGACAAAGATGTCACAAAGAAAGAAAACTACAGGCCAATATCACTGATGAACAATAGATGCAAAAATCCTCAACAAAATACTAGCAAACAGAATCCAACAGCACGTTAAAAGGATCACACACCATGATGAAGTGGGGTTTATTCCAGGAATGCAAGGGTTCTTCAATATATGCAACTCAATCAATGTGATACACCGTATTAACAAACTGAGGGATAAAAACCATATGATCATCTCAATAGATGCACAGAAAGCTTTCGACAAAATTCAACACCCATTTATGATAGAAACTCTCCAGAAAGTAGGCATAGAGGGAACTTACCTCAACATAATAAAGGCCATATATGACAAACCCACAGCCAACATCTTTCTCAGTGGTGAAAAACTGAAACCATTTCCTCTAAAATCAGGAAAAAGACAAAGATGTCCACTCTAGCCACTATTATTCAACCTAGTTTTGGAAGTTTTAGCCACAGCAATCAGAGACGAAAAAGAAATAAAAGGAATCCAAATTGGAAAATAAGAAGTAAAGCTGTCACTGTGTGCAGATGCCATGATACTCTACATAGCAAATCCTAAAGATGCCACCAGAAAACTACTAGAGCTAATCAATGAATTTGGTAAAGTAGCAGGATACAAAATTAATGCACAAAAATCTCTTGCATTCCTGTACACTAACAATGAAAAATCTTAGAGAGAAATTAGGGAAACACTCCCATTTACCACTGCAACAAAAGAATGAAATACCTAGGAATAAACCTACCTAAGGAGACAAAAGACCTGTATGCAGAAAACTATATGACACTGATGAAAGAAATTAAAGATGATACAAACAGATGGAGAGATATACCGTGTTCTTGGACTGGAAGAATCAACATGGTGAAAATGACCCTCCTACCCAAAGCAATCTACAGATTCAATGCAATCCTTGTCAAACTACCAATGGCATTTTTCACAGAACTAGAACAAAAAATTCCACACTTTGTATGGAAACACAAAAGACCCCGAATAGCCAAAGCAATCTTGAGAAAGAAAAATGGAGCTGGAGGAATCAGGCTCCCTGACTTCAGACTATACTGCAAAGCTACAAGACAGTACGGTATTGGCACAAAAGCAGAAATATAGATCAATGGAACAGGATAGAAAACCCAGAGATAAACCTGTGCACATATGGTCACGTTATCTTTGATAAAGGAGGCAAGAATGTACAGTGGAGAAAAGAGAGCCTCTTCAATAAGTGGTGCTGAGAAAACTGGACAGCTACATGTGAAAGATGAAATTAGAACACTTCCTAACACCATACACAGAAATAAATTCAAAGTGGATTAAAGACCTAACTGTAAGGCCAGACACTATAAAACTCTTAGAGGAAAACATAGGAAGAACACTCTTTGACATAAATCACAGCAGGTACCTTGCCCACCTCCTAGAGAAATGGAAATAAAAACAAAAATAAACAAATGGGACCTAATGAAACTTACAAGCTTTTGCACTGCAAAGGAAACCATAAACAAGACGAAAAGACAACCCACAGAATGGTGGAAAATGTTTGTGAATGAAGCAACAGACAAAGGATTAATCTCCAAAATATACAAGCAGCTCATGCAACTCAATATCAAAAAAACAAACAACCCAATCCCAAAATGGGCAGAAGTCTAAATAGACATTTCTCCAAAGAAGATACACAGATTGCCAACAAACACATGAAAGGATGCTCAACATCACTAATCATTAGAGAAATTCAAATCAAAACTACAGTGAGATATCACCTCACCGGTCAGAATGGCCATCATCAAAAAATCTACAAACAATAAATGCTGGAGAGGGTGTGGAGAAAAGGGAAGCCTCTTGCACTGGTGGTGGGAATGTAATTTGATACAGCCACTATGGAGTGCAGTATGGAGGAGGTTCCTTAAAAAACTAAAAATAGAACTACCATACGATCCAGCAGTCCCACTACTGGGCATATACCCTGAGAAAACCATCACTGAAAAAGAGTCATGTACCACAGTGTTCACTTCAGCACTATTTACAGTAGCCAGGACATGGAAGCTACCTAAATGTACATCGACAGATGAATGGATAAAGAATATGTGGCACGTATATACAATGGACAATTACTCAGCCATAAAAAGAATTGAAATTGAGTTATTTGTAGTGAGATGGATGGGTCTAGAGTCTGTCATACAGAGTGAAGTAAGACAGAAAGAGAAAAACAAATACTGTACGCTAACACATATATATGGAATCTAAAAGGAAAAAAAAGGTTCTGAAGAACCTAGGGGCAGGACAGGAATAAAGACGCAGACGTAGAAAATGGACTTGAGGACATGGGGAGGGCGAAGGGTAAGCTGAGATGAAGTGAAAGAGTAGCATTGACATATATACACTACCAAATGTAAAATAGCTAGTGGGAAGCAGCCACATAGCACAGGGAGATCAGCTGGGTGCTTTGTGACTACCTAGAGGGGTGGGATAGGGAGGGTGGGAGGGAGACGCAAGAGGGAGGAGATATGGGGATATATGTATACATATAGCTGATTCACTTCGTTATACAGCAGAAACTAACACAACATTGCAAAGCAATTATACTCCAATAAAGATGTTTAAAAAAGAAAAGAAAAATGCGTAACTGAAGAGTATGGATCAACTTGGAGGGCATTGTTCTAAGTGAAATAAGCCAGGTAAAGAAAGACAAATCACTTATATGTGGAATGTAAAAAATACAACAAACTAGTGAATATAAGGAAAAAGAAGCAGACCCAAAGATATAGAGTACAAGCAAGTAGTTACCAGTGGGGCGAGGAAGGGGCAACATAGGGGTGGAGAAGTGGGAGGTACGAACTATTGTGTAAGACAGGCTCAAGGATGTATTAGACAATACAGGGAGGGACTTCCCTGGGGGTCCAGTGGTTAGGACTCCACGCTCCCAATGCAGGAAGCCTGGGTTTGATCCCTGGTAGGGGAACTAGATCCCACATGCCGCAACTAAGACCTGGCACAGCCAAATAAATAAATATATAAATATTGAAAAACAACAATACGGGGTGTATAGCCAATATTTCATACTAACTGTAAACAGAAAGTAACCCTAAAAATTTTATAAAAATAAAATTTAAAAAAAGGAGTAAATGAAGAGTAATTAATGCTCCTTGGATGAAAGAAAGAAGGGTTTATTATTTCAACTGCTTCTGAAAGGCTTTTTTATCCTTCTGGAGTTCTGTGCCTGCCAGAGGTAACTTGCCAGACATAAAACCACCCCTTCCTACAAATCTTAATGAAACAAGGTACATGGCTAAATAAGGCTAAAATATTTGCTGAAAGAAGCAAATGCAGTGTTAATATTGCCTTGGAATTTATTTTAAAGAAAGAATTTGATTGCCTTATTCTAAATATAAGGAAATGAATTACTAAATGGTTTAAGTGTGCCTGTGAAAAGATCTGGCTAAAGAACCAAGAACAGGTGGCTGGAGTCTGAGGCAAGAGAACTATAACGTGGTACCACGAGTCCCCGAATAGCATTCAATACGTAAAGGATCGTAAGACATAAATTTGTTTGTAAAGCAAAGAGAGTTTGATATATAAATGTTGCCCTCTTGAGCAACAGCTTAATCAATTTTGCTCCCTAATTTAAAGTTGAACTGTTTTTCCCTTTTGAGTCCCACAGATAGTGGCTTTGTAGCCTGGATAATTCTAGAAATGAAAAGAACCAGTTTGAGACCCTTCAAAGGCGTTTTATCCACCTTAACTGTTTTCTTACTGTTAACCTAGATCAGTTAATGTGCTTCGGCTATAAAATAGTGTGAAAACAGGTAACATCTCTGTCATGACAAATAGTTAATCACTTACCTAATGCTAAGAATGCAACTTATAGCCACCAATTGTATTGATTGTTTTTTTTTTAAAGAAAGAATAAAGTTATTTTAAAACTTACTTCATCTTCAGGAAAATATTGAGAAATGTGAACAGTTTATTAACAATGTTCTAGTTACCTATTATTTTAAGTCTTTATCTTTTAATCCTTGCTCATTCTTCAGGCTTCCATTGTCAATATAGAAATGAAGATTATTACTGCTTTTTAAACATGTTCATAACTCACAGATGCCAATAAAATATTCAGTTCTTTAGCGAGATGATCAGAAAGAAACTGGCTAAAAAACAGACCTGGGGATCTCCAATCCATAATCAAATATCTAGATTGATTGTGTCACTTGCACTTGTATTGATTTCAATTTGAGTAGCTCACCCAATGGAATAATAAAAATGGGGAATAAAACTGATTTATGAGAACAAAATAAATCCTTTTGTGAGAGGTAATGAATTGGTATTATTTAACCCTTTCAATCACACAGTGAAAAAACTATTTATTTTTGACAAATGCTGAGCTAGCCAAAAGAAGTCATATCAGAAATGCCAATACTGCCAAGTGCCATTATGCGAAGTTGTAATGCTGGGAAGGAAATGCTGCTCTAAACTTGATGGAAGGCGTCATCTGACATACTTCTAGTTTTCCTGGGCCAACTTCTATGCGTCATCACAAAGGATGGACTTGTAGATCCAAAGTATTATGGAATCCCTTGATAAATGTTTATTGTACTTATTTACATGATTTATAAGAGAGCTGAGAAGCAAGAGTAAACATGGTGGCACATGAACTACATTTAATTTTTTTCTCTCAATATCGATGTTCTTTAGTTTACTCAAAAGTTAGTATATAACAGTTAAATCAAGGGTTATCTCTAGGATAATAAGGATATCCAGGGGAGACAGATTTTAGCATAATTAAGGTCCATACAAACATTTGCCTTAAGGAAAAGTAAAGAACCTGGGAAAAAATGAGACGATTTGTACATAAAACCAAAGCAACTGATTCTTATCACCTGAGCCAACCAGCCAACCAGTTGATTTAATGAGAAAAAAACTCAGCTCCTGTTCTTTGAAACGCAGTAGACAAAACATCCCCAATAGTCTGGCTTCAATTTAACTTTTAACTTTTCCAGTTTGCTGACATCTTATACACATGTTCTAAACCTGGGCTGTCCAATACAATAGCCACTATCCACACGTGGCTATTGAGCGCTTGAAATGCGGCTGGTGCAGCTGAGGAACTGAAGTTGCAATTTTATTTAATTTTAACTAATTTAAATTAAAAACATAATTTAGTTACTGGAAAAAATTTAAATATGTTGGTGAGTCTATTTTTTAACTGAAAACCTCATGAAACCTAAATGGAGATCAAATATTTCCGATGAAAATTATTATCTGAATTGAAGCGTCCTGTAAAATATACACATTGACTCAGTATGAAAAGAAGAATATGCTATTTCATTTGAGATATCACTTTAAGATTTGATTACATGTTGAAATGATAATATTTGGGGTAGACTGATTCCCAAAAGATACATTACTCAATTGATTTTTGCTGTTTATTTTACTCTTTTTTCATGTGCATACTAGAAAATTCAAAATTATATATGTAGCTCACTGTATATGTCTATTGGACAGCACTGTTAGGATGTGCTAAAGGGAAGATTAGAATGCACACTTAAAATGCAGGTTCATTTTTATCTTAAACCGATGGAAGAAAGAAAATCTTATTGCTCCAAGATCTGCCAACATATATACACACAAAATGAAGGTGAAACTTTTATTCGTAGAATGCAGAGTTTCTGTTTAATACACTGCATTTAATTCATAGCCCTAAGAAAGCTAATTTCACAACTACTTGGAAGGGACTCCTATAA
This sequence comes from Stenella coeruleoalba, assembly GCF_951394435.1. NCBI lineage: Eukaryota > Metazoa > Chordata > Mammalia > Artiodactyla > Delphinidae > Stenella > Stenella coeruleoalba. The sequence continues at coordinate 138,079,625 of NC_137169.1, forward strand.
GGGGTGAGTTGATTTGTTTTCAGCTCTGTCAGTTTGACTTGTACTGTCAGGGTGTTTAATGAAAGTATATGAAGGTAACTATTTATCCTCACTGGCCTAAAAAGGCTTTTAAAAAAATTAATACATTTTACTATTTACAACAAAACATAATTTAATTCAGTTTGATGGTACCATAATTATTATAGCATAATAATTTTTCTAATATGATAACTTTTGCACTTGTGCCACACAGAGTAAATCATTAAACAGGAAACAGTACAAATCAAAAAGATAATAAGAAACTCTATTATCTTAAAGGAATAAATTATTAGGGGAAAGTGAAAGTGAGCCACTGTAAGTTTAGGGGATTCAAGTAAAAGCAAGATGATAATAAACAGTAATTGTAACTGGTTGGGCTTCTGAAAGAAGCTGAGGCCTAAGGTCTTTATCACCCCAGACTTAACGAAGTCAAGTCTTTTTGTTCCTAAGTTCTTGCGAGAATTTGGAATTTTAAAGTCTGTTGTTTTCTAAAACCTTCCAATACTTTTGCTATAAGAGGACAAATGTTACAAACTCTCTCCTCTTTTGTTTCTCTTGGCTTCATCTACTCCTTCTTTGTCTGACCAGAAAAGAAATACTTGTTCATTGTAAATTGTGAGATTATTATCAGATATTATGAAGAGAAAAGCTAAAATTATCTAAAATTTCAAGCTAATCGTTGTTATTGTGTTAACATTTTGGTATGTATCCTTTCACATTTTTACCACATATAGAAATATATTATATTTTACACTTATAGAAATTTCTAATGCTCACTGTTTTATACCTGTAATAATGTATATTTTCTTATCACTAAATATACTTTTGCATCATCTTTTTAATGAATTCACCACAATATAGTCAATCCATATAGTTGGACTTCTAGGAACACAGCCCTCAAATTCTGTTATACAAAAAACTCTGTCAGGAACATAATTTTGCAAGTATTTTTGTGTACCTATCTAACAATTTCTTAAAAAAAATTCCAAGAAGGAGAATTGCTCATTTTCTCAATGGGCACAAATGGATACAAATATTTGAAACCTTTTATATTTACTTTATAAGCTTATTTTAATTATCTCAAATGAATTCTTGGAAACAAAAATTAGACAGTTTTGCTGTGGTTTACTTAAAATAATCATATTGCATGGGTTATATTTGTGATTGGAGCTGAAATCAGAGCTCTTTTTGTTCCGAGTAAAGGCATCCATCCTAACTGTTCTGTGAGATATAGAATGCCTAAATAAATGGAATCATAACACATTTCCGGATGAGAAATATTTGAAGGTGTAAATTCCTCATGCATTAATTTATAAGATGAAGATTCATTAAAAATATCAGTGGCATTTTGTTTTCAAATCAATTTAATGTTGAGTTGGAAGAATATACATAAAGAAATAAGACCTTTTAACAAAAATGAGTAATAAGCAGGAGGGAGGAGATGGGAACTTTACCTAAAAGATAGGAAATATTTTCTAAATATTTACCATGTTGAAAGCATAGAAATCAAACTGTCGTGATGTTGATTCAAACAGAAACTGAGGTATAAATAGAACAAATAAATAGCCCAGAGATAAGCACCGTTTTACATAAGAATTTAAATCTCTGATAAATTTAGCAAAATAATGCAACACATATGCTTCAACTCTGGATATAGAAAATGTTTTTGACAAAAATAAATAGAAGTGTCATTATAAAGAAACGAAAACACTATTTCTTAAACCTCATAAATACACCAAAAAGATAAGTTAAATATTTGGCACTGTAATGACTGATAATTATTACTCATAGTTTTTAAACTGCCATACCAATCAAACCTATTTTTTTTTTTTTTTTTTTTTTTTGTGGTACGCGGGCCTCTCACTGCCGTGGCCTCTCCCGCTGCGGAGCACAGGCTCCGGAAGCGCAGGCCCAGCGGCCATGGCCCACGGGCCCAGCCGCTCCGCGGCATGTGGGATTCTCCCGGACCGGGGCACGAACCCGTGACCCCTGCATCGGCAGGCGGACTCCCAAACACTGCGCCACCAGGGAAGCCCCAAACCTAGTTTTAAATCTCTAAAATCTTCTGGCAAAGTGTGTGAACAAATAAGAAAAAAAGGAAAAAATAGGCCTATGGAAAATGTTTGATGTCAATAAGAATAAAAGAAATGCAAATTAAAGCAAACTATCCTTTTTATCTATCAAATTAACACAATTACAGAAATATGAACGTATCTGTATACTGTTAGGAGATGTGAATTGATGTGATTTTTCTTGAAAGCATTTTTCCAATGCATATCGAATCTTAAAAAATATTCCAACCTTTAATTTAAATTTTAATAATACATATTAATGATATATGTGAGTTATATGTTAATAAAAATATTCTAATAGTAAAAATAATGAATTTAAACATCCAACAATAATGGAACACCTAATACGTTTTGGTATTATAATACCAAATAATGAAATGGTAATAAAGGGATGGCTAATATATTTTGGTATATCCATACTACTGATACTATGTATCCATTGAGAATGCATTTTGTGAGTGCTTTTTGTGTGATATGAGAAATACTCATGATATAATGTTAAATGAGTAAAGTAGGATATAAGATGTGTTTTTAGTAGGATCTCAAATATACTATATATACAGTACATATTTGTATACACATATATTTATCTCCATAGGAAAATAACTGGATGCCAGATGTAAAAATATTACCCATTTACAATTAATATCATTTTGACAAAAATATTTCAGGAAAAAAAGTGTTCTAATCTATGCCTACCGTTATTAAATTTAAGTAATATTCATCTGCTATACAACTGAAAAATATAGACAATCCTTGTAGTTCCATGCCAAAATCCTTGAGTAGCCTACAGGATTCTTCCTAAAGTAGCTCTTGTCTAGCTTTTATGTCTCACCTTATGCCATTCTCTTCCTCATCCACTCTGTCCCAGACATATTGGCCTTCCTTGGTTTCCTCAATCACACCAAAATTTTATGCTTCTCACATCCTCCACAAATGCCACTCCCCCTGGAGTCCTCTTTCCTGTATTCTTCTCTGGATTAGTGCCCAAATGTTATCCTAAATGTCATCTGTTAAAAAGGTCTTCTCTGATCCTCCAATTTATATTAGGGTCCCTATTATGCAATCTTAGTGATATATATGTTTACTTTGATGCTTTTCAAAGTTTGCAATTTTATGTTTTTATGTGATTATTGGGTTAATTTCCATCTCCTGTTGTAAACCACAAGCCCCTTTGGTGAAGGGCCATGCTCCTTAATTCACCACTATAACCCTAGTCTCTATGATCATTTCTGTCTTGCTCCATTAAAACTAGATACATGTTTGTGGCATGAACAAATTAATGAACAAATGAAGAAATAGCTACATTTTAGTTTATGCTTTCAGATATCCACTCCTCAGATGTAAAAGTTCTTCTGATATCTCCCCAAAGGTATATGACCACATAAAAAATAAGATATCCATGCAACCCTATTTACAAACAATCCGAATTCTCAGAAAACTGTAGAAAACATGGTGCTTTCTTAAATGGTCTGCTAGCAACCTCAGATTCTGTTTTTTGAGTTGACTGAAGTAACTCATTGATCATAAGAACTTCTCACAAAAAGTTAGGAAATATTAGTTCTCCATGGGCTGTTCTTAGTATACGGCATTATGGTATCAGATTCATCTAGCAGTACTTTCTAAGGGGCTAAAGTGTAAGGTTTGTGATCCCTGTAACTCTGTATGATGGTGAAGCCTTGTCATCGTCCAAGGGGTCCATTCCTAGACACCCGCAGGAGCAGCTCAGGAACCGGAGGAGGAAATCGTCTGCTGCAGGACTGTGTCGCAGAGGTTGGGAAGGACACTGGCCCTAAAGGACTAGATTTTTTCCTATTTCTCTATGTAGCCCACTCTTCCATTTCCCTCTAATACTAATTCATAGCTGACACATCTATTGAAAGCCTCTTTATTCAAAATCCAGATAATTAAGTATAATGGTTCTACTTTCAGTCAAGAAATATCTGCAGACTGACTCTAATATTGCTATTTATTCAGCAAACATTGAGCCCTTGCCATGACAAAGCATACCAGACCCAACGCCTGACAGGGGTATTTGTGGTATACAGCTATCGATTCAAATTATTACATATCTGGTCCATGGCTGGCGTCCCCCTGTGAACCTTGCCATGTCTGTACTGGAAACCCCCAAGTCTGCCCTGGTATGAGTTTGAAAATGGTATGAGTTTTTCAAAATGCTTTAAATCCTTCCCCTTCTGAAAAGGGGAATTTGATTTGTTTTAAAAAATGATGTAAAAGTCTTCCAAAGACAAAGGTAAATCATTTGGGAGTGATCTGCAGATGATATTCCTCATCTGACAGTCTCCTTTCATGAGGAGGTAGAATGGCACAAAGATGGCCTGCAGAATTTGAAGCATGAACTTAAGCTACGAGAACACAGAAACACGGTGCTCTCTCCTGCCTCTGTGGGCTGCACTCCCGACTCCGTGTGCAGCCCAGGGTTAGAATTTGCATTTCATCATTACGTCGTCTCTGCAGAAGACACAACAGCATAGAGTCTGCACTTGTTCATTATGCCAAGAAAATAGCCAATTAGATATGAGACACAAATTCAATAAGCGGTTGTGTGAGTGCTGAGAACAGATGAGTTCTTAAGTAAGTTTGATAAATTAATGCTTAATTCCATTCTCATGGAACAATGTGTCCGAATTATACATTTCTATAGTTTTATTGGCCGTGACATGATATACAATCAGAGGTGTCAATATATTCAGTGGGTATATGTTCTATCGCCCAGTGTTTGAAATGACATATATCTTATTAGTGTCCATTCATATTTTCACCAACAAGGCAGCAATGATTTACTTTAATTCCAAGTAAAACGTTTTCATTTCCTGTGTGCTTCTTTTGTGTGCATTTATACCCCTGGAAATGCGTTGGAACTTTAGGCAAGAGTATATTAATGATAATTTCTTTTTTGCAGAAGAGAAATTTGCTTCCCAAAGAAATAGGGAGAAAGTAATTTTCTCTAGTTCCTCTACATTCTCATTGCTCTTCCAATTAATACTTGCTTCGAACATAACCTTTTCCCACAGTCACCATTCCTGATATTTCTTGTGTTGATTTTAAACACCTGGTATGGTCAGGGAGAGAGGTCCAGGATTATTGTCTATAACCAAAAGAACTCCCTAACGTGACACTTATTTAATTTCTTCTCTGTCTCTAAAAGAAATTGTATGGTGAATAACCGTATAATGTAGGAAAAACCCTAAAACAGCCCACAGTATAATGCCTTTTAATGTCTACGCTTGATGAGTATTTGTGTATGAAATACTATTGCCTGCTACTTTAGACTCTGAGTTTTAATTTTCATATATTGGGTTTTTATTTAATAAACTGGGATAGAGCTGGACTTCCTCTGACCTTTCCTTCTAAAGATATGGGGATTCAAGCAAAGGAGTCCTGCAAAGAAGTGGACCAGCGACAAGCCACGTTACTCTGCTGATTCGTCTGCAAGGCAGACTTCATGCTTCCTTTTCTCCATCACTGTCTCCTTCACCCTGAAATACACTTTATAAGATCTCGGGCGAGCTCACTGCTGCTGCCTGACCGTCTAACTCATTACAGAGAAATGAATTCAAATTGCTTGAAAAGAAGCTGCCTCTTTTATCTTCCCACTGACTGACAAGCAACTACAAAGTTCTTCGACGGGATTCCAAGTTACAAGCTGTACTGCATCACTGCAACAATTCCCCCACTGGCGGCTTTTCCCAGAGGGAAGCGTGTCAAATACACTGCATTTCTTGCGAGCGCAGCCCTGAAAGTGCACACTTTCCACCACATTGAAAAACAGACATCAGGGACTATAAAACAAAGCTGTCCCTTTCCTAACAGCATTAGCCTTCCTGCAGACTCCTTGAAAATCTAAGAGGTTCCCATGTAAAATTATTTTCTTTACCTCCCAAAAAAACCAAATGCTTCTCTCTCCTTTTTTTTTTTTTTCTGTACTTTTTCTAAAACACAGTTTATTCTGAGAGGAAAGGCATCCAGAGAATCAGATTGTGTGCAAAGGTCTCTGAATTTCTCTAGATAACCTTGAAAGATGGACTGCTTTTTTGTGTTTTTTTGAGATTTTTTTTTTTTTTTTAGAGATTAATAGTGCTTGAATCTACTGACAGTCTAAAGCACTATTTCTGGTGACCAGCAGCTCCTGGAGACGGTAAGCCTATTCCGGGTGCTGGTATTTTAAGGTAGTTAAAAATGTGCACTCGTCTAGCTGAAACCCAGCAGTACTTAATTCACTTGTGCAGTTTCAGTTTTCCTTTATTTTCTTTTGTTTCTAGATGAGCACGTGTGCCAAGGAGCAAACACTTGATGCTGACATTGGAATGAGATACTGACGCTACTTAATCAAAGGAGGAAAAGTTGATGCTCATAGAATGGGGAAAGAGGAAGGCAATCATATTTATGCTCCTGTATCTTTTCTACATAGAAAAATCCTCTTCCCTCTTTAAACCGCCCCACTCCCCTTCCAGATGTGACCACTGTAGGGAGAATTTCTCGCCCCTGTTCCCTATCCTCTAACTTCAACAACGAGAATCTTCCACTTCTCATTCTTTCCCTAAGACTCTCTTTAACAACTGAGTCATACATAGTCTCACTTGCTTCTCTGACCAATCCTGCGTAGTTCCCTTCTTTGTTTTGCAATACCCTCAGGGTTTTTGTTTGTTTGATGACCACTGGCAACTACTGCCAAAGAGAGAAACGCAGGCAAAACATGAGAAGGAAAATTTAACATTATACATGCCACCCAAAGGGTGTTTGGATAATCACTGAAATTTACACGAAGATGCCCTTTCATCCTTCTGTAGGCTTCGACCTTAGGGCTTCTGACTCAGCCCTCAGCCCTAGTCCTTCTAAGCGGAACCAGCTGTGATTACTCCAAATAACTCTGTCTTGGAATAGTCTGCTTTCACCAGCTCTGTTTAAAAACTTATTGCAAAAAATAATATGTATTTGTTGTAGAAGATTTAAAAACTGTGTGTTTAAAACAGGAAAAATGGGAAGGTAAACCATTCTTAATACAACCACCCAGAATTAACAACTATTATGTGTGTGTATATATACCTACATATATCTATGTATAGATGATATTTTTTTCCAAGTTTACATTTCCCTTTTTAAAAATAGTCTTCAAAATTAATCAAATTCTTTCTCAGGCCCACCTGTTCTTATAAGCAAAGAAAGCATCTGATTAATGCTAATTTGATGATTTGCTGTCCCCTTTTTCCCTCCCTCCCTCCCTTCCTTCCTTTTTCCCTTTTCCTTCCCTTCCCTCTCCCTTCCTTTCACTTTTCCTTTTTAAAGATTCATTTCTGGTTGAAGGTATCCACACTGGGGAAAAACCTTCCTAAAATCTATTCCTTTCATCTTTCTATGTTCAGGAAAAAGAATTTTCAGGTTTCTATAAAAGGACTCCATTTTGCCATGATGAATTTATTAAATGGCTTTTTATTAAAACTAAAATGATATTTCCCTTTGCAAATGCTGAAGGATCATTTTCTTGTCTTTCTTTTCTCAGTAATCCACATTTCTCTCTTTCTCACATGCACATCTTTATTCTGTGCCACAACACAAAATAGGGGATTAAGAGAAAGGCATTTAAAGATGAAAACTAAGCTGCAATCCAATTTTTCAGAGCAGGTGAGAATTAACAGTGCACAAAGGACTTGGCAATTAGCACACCCTGGTGCTTTGCCTGAGAAACTCAGACACAAAACAATCTGTCAGGTTATCCAGCAAGGAAGATCACTTCCCGATTCATTCAAAAGGAAGCAAAATGAAGACTCAAACTATTCGCATAGGACTCTGCAGTAACTGCTTAAGAAAAAAAGCAGGACGTGGGCTTGTCTACTAAGAAGAGGATCTGTGTAAAGCATCTAAAGAATCTGGTTTAGTAGTAAAGAGCCTGGCATTTGTGAAAATATTCGCTAGGACCTCAGAAGATTTTCTTTTTCTCTTAATAATATTATTCTCTACATTCCTTCTTGACAATTAGATGGTTTCATAATACTCTGAGTTGAAAATAGTTTTGAAACCTAATAAAAGAATTATACAACCATAAATTCTCATCACATATTACTTTCACCTACCAGTTAGAGAAAAGATTTATAATTTTAAAACCAGTTTCACATAAGCCATGTTTTTTACTACTATGCTGTCAGTTATTTTAGTTTTTAATTCCTAAATTTACACATTTCTTTTATTTAAAAAACCCACACACTCAATATGTTTCATAAGGAAGTTTTAGAAACCTATTACTTACCATTAAATGTGTTAGTTAATTCATATATGTGAAGAGAAAAGAATCTTGGCGATGTTGTAAACTGATCCTGGGGAGCTGGCCGTTCACCTGTGCAAGGTGAGTGGAAGGCTTTGGAGAGCCATAGAGCACAGCACTTATTCCAGGTCAGTAAGTGGCATTTTCAGCTGCGAGAAAAAGCTAATGTGTGTCATATCTTCCTCATAATTAAATGGATGCTTCAAATCAGGCAGAATCCCACAGAAGGAAGTGCTCATCCTTACTTTTATGGTAGACATTAAGAAAAAGCAGAAAATATGTTCTCATATCTCCCACTGTGGGTTGGGCAATCTGTTAATTTTTGCCATTCACATTTGTTTGTGCTCGCTCTGTCATTCCCTCTGTGTGTTTTCACACTCAGGTTATTCTAACCCATCACTGAAGCAAAGAGTAAGGGCCACTGTTTCCAAAATCTACCCCCAGTTAGCTCTGTTCCACTTGGTTTGCCTGGTCTCTGGTTTCTCTCTAGCCTCACACACTTGAGAATGACCCTGCTAGGTTTCCCTGTCTTATCTTCTCTATTTGTTTGCCAATTCTATGGGCGCAGAGACCCTTCAGGTCCAATCTTTGGTGCCATTTTATACATCTCAGGTCTGGTTTACTAAAAACTAGTTGACAGTCTAATTAATCAGGTTATCATGTTCTCCCTGGTAAAATGTCTGTGCTTTTCAGAAAATTACAACAAATCCTAGTATCAAAAAAGCCATAGATGCTTATTGTGGTTAGATCATCCAGTAGATACAGAAGTGTGAAAGTATGGCTTTCTGAAGACAGGTATCTGAGAGTGGACTCTATGTATTATTCAAAACTTAGCTCTTTTAAGTTACTTAATTATTAACAGATATAATATAATTTATAATTATATAAAATTATTTATATTTATAAAATATCAATGAATAAATTAAACAAAAAATGAACAAATCTATATGAAGAAAACTTTAACGTCTTGTGAGAGAGAGAAGACAGATAGAAATAATAATAATCATATTATTGATTAGAGAAGCTCAATATCACAGAGATATTAATTCTACCTAAGTTAACTTATAAATTCAATCCCATCCTTATATAAATAGCATCGGGACTTCTGGGGGGAAGTAGCAAATTACCAATATTGCTTGAAAGAAAATAAATAAGGAAAATAAGTAGGTAAATTCTATACAATAAAAATAATGAGGTAGATTAGTCCTCATTTATTAGGAATTAAAAAATATTCTAGAGCTTTAATAATTAAATTACCATAATAATGTAAATTAAGGTAAAGATCTGTCCAAATATATTTATAAATAAATGCAGAAATTTAAGACTTTTTAAAGACAGCAACTCAAACCAGTGGGAAAGAATCTGGTTTATTTAATAAATGGTTTGAGATAGTAAAATATTTTCTGAGAAAAAAGGTTTGATCCATAGATTACTTATTTGTATAAATTCTGAATTGATTGAATATAAATGTATTTTTAAGAAGCATTAAAGTGCTAGGAAAAAAAAAAACCATTGAGGAGAGGGAAAAATATTGCTACTCACCATAACAGATTTTGTTAATACTTAAGAGTTCCTTAAGTTTGGTTAAAATATGGGCAAATGACACAAACAGAGAATTCACAGAGAAAGAAATACAAACCGATTTTAGACACATGAAAATAAGTTGAAACTAACTAATAAGAGAAATGCATACTCAAGATCCTATCTGCCATCATTTTTAATATAATCAATTTGCCACGTGCTCAGATGACAGGGCTGTAGACACACAGGCACACTATAACACTCCCATGAGAGCACAGATTGTATGGCCTCTGTGGACTGGAGGTTGGCAATATCTTACAAAGTTCCAAAAATCATTTCAAGCAATTTATCAGACTAACATGCTGCCAAAGTGTGAAAAGGCATACCTATATCTTTATTCATTAAGGCATTCTTTGAAATGGCAAAAGATTGGAAATAACTTAAATGCCCATCAATAGCGGACTGGTTAAACCAGTGATGGCATAATCTATACAACTGAATACTATGAAGGTGTATAAACACTGAGGATGTTCTCTGGTTACTCATGTGACAAGGTGTCTACAATTGTTGTGGTGAAAAAAAGTACATTTTTTTTTACACAGTGTGTACAATTTGGTAACATTTGTGTAAAATGTATGCGTGGCAGATACATTTGAAAAGGGGGAAATACATATATTTGCTTGTACATACATAAAATATTTCTATTAGGATATAAGAAATGGAAGACTTTGGTTTCCTTTGAAACTACAGAAAATAACTGCTTATTATTTTCCTGTCTTTTAAATATTGATTCATGAGAATGTAATACCTGGTCACAAGTAAATACCTGTTAAGGAATCATACTTTGATATGTGCTCCCTCATTTGTTGTTACAAAATCTAATGTTGACTTTGTTTTTTTTTTTTTTCGGTACAGGGTACTCTCACCGTTGTGGCCTCTCCCGTTGCGGAGCACAGGCTCCGGACGCGCAGGCTCAGCGGCCATGGCTCACGGGCCCAGCCGCTCCACGGCACGTGGGATCCTCTAGGACCGGAGCACGAACCCGCGTCCCCTGCATCGGCAGGCGGACTCCCAACCACTGCGTCACCAGGGAAGCCCCCTAATGTTGACTTTGTAAAGTATGTAGTTTAGGGTCTAAACTGACATGTACGATGGGGTCCGGCATGAGCGTCTTACAGAGACAGCTCAATATCCTGCCCTACAGAACAGTGACCTGGCTGCAGGCGCATTTATTCCTAAGCTAGGCTTGCTTCCTACGGCTGAATTCTCCTGTCTTATACATTCTAACCACCACCTCTTCAGCAGCCATCACAGAAAAGGATGAAATATAGTTGTTCATTATGTCAAGGAAATAACCAATTAGCCGTTAGACAATTCAATAAGCTTTGTATAAATCTTGTGAACAGATGATATCTTAAATAAGTTTGATGAATTAATGTTTAATTCGTTTCTTGTAGAGCCATGCAGATCTCCCTACCCTCAGCGTACAGGTCACCGAGCTGTTGATGGGTGTCCGGACAAGACAATATTTGAAAGCCTTTTACTTAACACTGGACATCAGAGTTCCAGTGACAGTGAACCTATGAAAGGAATTTCCTGGGGCCCATCCTGAGATGATCCTTTGGCTTCCAACCTCACCCCCTTTCAACCCTAGAGTTGAACGCACACCGCAAAACTCTTGAAGTCAAATCTTGTAATTGCTTCCAATTTGTCTGTTTTGCTTTCGGCAATTAACAAACTGAAATGTTATCATGGAGGAGTTCATCTCATTTGTAAGACCAGGTTTTCCCTCCACTAAAATATGCAGGCACTCTGTTCTTTATTACCAGCAGGAGATAAATGGCTGGTTTTCGTTGCTGAAGAATATATAATGGTTAAAAAGTCACTTTTTCCCTCCAGCTCGACATAAATCACAGAACTAGTCAATATTTAATAATGCTTGCCTTGGTCTGGAGTCCCTTGATCACCCCTGTCATGTGTAATAGCTCCCTCTCCGATATCTTTGACATAAAAGCCCAGCTTTACTGCAATACTAACATGTAGAGGGTCATTACGGATCGACATTTACCTTAATCTGTGACTGCCAACCATGAACCGATAAATTCCAGCAGATTCCACTGGGAGAAATCAGTAAACTTCTCAGTGGAAAGAACTGAAGGAAAATTCTGCCGAGAACAGAATACATTTTCTACAAGGGCTGCTCTGCAAATGGGTTCTGACTTTTGAAAGTTCTCTTGCTGCGCAGCTTTGCAACATTTAATACCGTTTTGATGGTTTGAGAGACGGGATGACAACCGAAGAGGACATGACTTAGAAGGCAAGCAGAAATTTTCTCTGCAAAAACAATGCAAGATTAAACACAAGGGGGAATATGGCTCTTACATTATTCACCCAGCTGCCTCGGCGGAAATAGCTGGGCTGTCACGGGTCTGGCCTAAATGTTGCTGCTTTTTTTTCAAATCGATCATCACTCCTTCACCTCATAATCTTACAAGTGCTTCACCGCAGAATACATCAAAGCCCTGATTGCATAAAAGAGGGACACACCGATCTTTGATGGGATCAACTCAGACACTGACACGCACTCAACTCGCTGTACCAACACAGAACACAAATAAGAATGCCCTCCTCAAATTCAGCAAAGTCTGTTTTCCTCTTTCCTCACCTGCTTTCCACTTTGAGGATGTTATTAAGTCCTGCAAATAGCTGTAGATGATGCAGAACCAGAAAGGTGGGGCGCGGGGAGGGATCAATTGGGAATTTGGGATTGACATATACGCACTACTATATTTAAACAGATAATCAACAAGGACCTACTGTACAGCACAGAGAACTCTGCTCAATACTCTGTAATAACCTAAATGGGAAAAGAATTTGAAAAAGAATAGACACATGGATATGTATAAATGAATCACTTTGCTGTACACCTGAAACTAACACAACATTGTTACTCAACTAAACCACAGTATTAAAATAAAAATTTTAGAAAAAGAAACATTTTAAAGTCTGAGGAAAATCATTTTCCTGTTAATACTATATGTGACCGTATCAACGTTATTGCATATTTGCTACTAACGGAACAAGAAATGTTGAAAACACCTCCTTTAAAAATAGGCCACTCGTGGAAATGATAAAAGTAAACACTGGATAAAACAAAAATTAGCTTTCCAGTAAAATACAAAGCTGCGTTTTTTTCTATGGTGAGGGTTGTTTCACGTGAGCATCATACCTAACCAGCCCTAACTTAACTTATTGAATCAGATCGTTTCTGATAATACTTTCAAGGAAGCCTATACAGTGTAACCCACGTCCAGTGAATTGACTGGAACACACACCAGCATTCCTAATTTACTTTAGAAATGTTAAAATGATCACACAAAGAGAGTTTGCTCAAGATGGACTGCAAAATTAAAACTCAACTCTTTGCAGGAATAATCGTTTAGGTTTTCACCATTTACTAAGCAAGGGGAAAAGAATACAGAATCTATACTAGGCCTATCTTTCTCGAAGTTGAGTGACCTTCAGAGCCACCTAAAGGGTTTGTTAAAACATGGAGTGCTGCCTCCCACCTCCCCGGAGCTGAGTAGATCAGGCGTGGGTGTGGAGAGTTTGCCCTTCCTGCAACTCATCAGATGAAGCTTTTACAGCTGTGCTGGGGACCCCAAAATAAGCATGGCTGAATTGGTTTGTCAATATAGGTTATTTTTAGGAAAGAAAAAGAAATTAAAATCTGTGGCTAAAAGAAAAAATTCAGAAGAAAATACATTGTTTTCTAATGTTATGAAAGTTTAAAAATGACAAACAAGTTACCTTGGTCAGCATAGAAAGCGCCAGTAAAAAGGACCGAGTACGTTAATTGTCCATTGGGGTGAAAAGGTGCTTCCCATCTCACATGGGCCTTTTGGGATCCTTCTGTTTTGACAGACACATTTACTGTTCCTTCAGGAGGAGCTTCTAGAGTTCGATTTTCCACCTGTGAGTATAAAAAGATTTATTTTTGTTTGCAAATAAAATAAGTACATGCTTCACTTTGAGCATACTTCTTCAAAGAATCTCTTTGCTGTGAAGTAAACTATTTTGACAGTCGCATCTTGTACGAATACCTCATTTTGTCAGCAGGATCAAAGCATACCTCGTGTTTTCTTCCTCCTGCTGTTAAAGCTTAGAATTTGAGCTCCTGACCAAGGCAGTTTGTGATTTCCAGAATATGTGGATCAGCTCCCACTGCGATTGTGCCTATGGCGGTGCATATCCATGGGCTACTTCTAGGATGGTTTAAAAACAATTTTTATATGATTGCAAAACAGAAGAACTGAGTAAGGTCTGTGTTCATAAGCTCCTGACTGCAGTGATAGACTGCTGGGCTTTGTCAAAGGCCACACCAAGCATCTTGACTCACACACACACACACACACACACACACACACACACACACACACACAGAGTTCTCTGAGCTGTATTGCTACCAGGTATGTGCAAACGGCACCATGAAAGACATCAAGAGAGAAATGTACCTGAGTGACTCTATCCCTAAAGTATAATCACAAAAAGTTGAAATTTCATTAATATAGTAGTAATGAGTGTATGCAGCAAAGAACAAAAAATGACTTATTTGAAGAGAAGGAATCTGAAATAAAAATAAGCCTTCACTACACAGGGGCCAGAAAGATTTTAATAGCTAAATAAGTAAAATAAGAGAACAGAAGAAGATGAAGTTGGAAAGAAAGCAGAAAGGGGTTCAGGATATTTTAGCATCTTTTAATAACTGGCTTAAATTTGTTAACTAATCACCACAAACTCATAAGCATCCCTCATAAATGTTTGGCCTTTTCAGATTTACTGAATATGTTGATAATGTTGACCTTATTCTTAAAATATAGGCTCACGTCTCACAGGAAGGTGACCGACCAAACATGAAATCCTTAGTCAGGCAAATATTCTCAATTATGTAGCCTTCATTTGCTAGGACGAATACACTTTCCCAATTATAAAAATAAATGTGGAAAAGACAATGTGTTAATTTTTAATAAGTATGAGGTCATGACATGTTTTATTTTCATCTGAGAAAGGCTATGGGGTTCTTTAGATCTATAACTCCTAGTCATTTTTTTAGTCTAATAGCTGTGTACAAAAAAGGATAAAGAAACTTGACTAGAAAAATATCAATTCATCATTTTAATATTTCATAACCAATACAATTGGTTTATATCTATGTATGTAGTTCAAATTATTGTATAGAAAATTATTTTCAAGGGTTCCAAATAAAAGGAGACTCAAGAAGCTGAGGAATTAAGGGAAAATCCAGATAATTATATTATTCTTCTCAAATATCTGGTTAATTTGAAATAAATAGCATTTTAAAATTTCCTTATGCATATGGATAAATGCTTCAGGGCTTTTACACTATATTAAATTTGGCAGTTGTACTATTTTTCTCTGACTTGTTTTGGTTTTTTTTAATTACCATTTTCTTTATCAACCTTGCCTTAAAAAATGCTAAGGAAAAGGCATTCTAGAAGGTTGACTTGGCTTTCACCTGGGAAACTCCCTTGCCACAGAAAAAAAAAATATTTGAGAAGAAATATGCCACGAAAACAAACATTTTAATAAAATTGTTACCCTTAATACAACTCTTTGTATTAACTTTGCATAAATATTTGATTTACATTTTCACAGCAGCCCCTTGTAAAGTAGGCATTATTTTCCCTTTTGTAATAGTTGAGAACTCTAAGGTTTCATAGAATAAAGCATGTTTTCCAAGGAGGCATGGGGGAAAAATAGCAGGTGTAGGATAGATATTCCACATGGGATTTTCTTGACCATAACATTTATTGCCGTTAAGATTTAGATGTCTTAAATAACAAAATTTATTCGTTTCTTTATTTAAAAAATGGCTGTGAAAATATGAGCATGTGTACATGTGTGTCTGGGTGTGTTTATCTGTATAGGCATGCCATCACCAAGAAACCAAGGTAGCTTTTTAACCACATCATGCAGCGGTGGCCTATAGTTTCACACTTCATCCTTAAAAGGGTCCTTGGAGAATTGAATCTAATGAATGTTCCAAGGCCAGATACAGTCATAAAGTTCCCCGTCTTAGACTCTACCAGTGTTACCTAACAGTGGATAAGAGAAAAACAAACAAACAAAAGCAAAGTGATTTTCCTATGGACAAATTTATTGCATATTATTAAAGAAACACAAAATGTGAAGGGTTTCTAATTGCAATTCAACAATATAATTGAAAAAAAAGGAAAGCATTTAAGTAGTTCTTCTGGTGCTGAATTTTCTGCTCATTTTTTTTCATTATTTCAAACATTTATGAAACCTCAATTACTGGATTTAATTTGACAATGCACATTAGCATCTTAAAAAATTAAGATCAAAGGCACTGTAAATTGCTTTTTACGTTGGCATTTCTTTAAAATCCAAATACATTGTGTAAATGGACAAGAACTGAACAAAACGCACAGAGATCTTTTTTTTTTTTTTTCAGATAGTACAGAGCAATTTCTTCTGAATCATGAATAACAGAGAATAAACTTGGCTAGGCTAAGGGCACAAAAAATATTGTACTAATGCTAATTAAGGTGTTAAGAATATGGAATTTATGCAAGTATTTTTATTTTAAAAATATTCTATCTTATCAAATTTGTCCTTTTTTTTTTGTTTTGGTTTATTATATGAGCAACCTAGAAAATTCTGAGGGTGAACCAGACCACATTCAAGACTATAGAGCATATTTGTCATAGGAAACATTGAACGGTATTTCCCTATGTGCATGAAAAACAATGATATTAAATACGTAAGTGGTGAAACAAACAGGCTTCTCTTTCTAAAAACCAAGAGTTAGCATTAAGGAATGTTGTTAGGTGAAGAAAAAAAAAATTGACTCTGGAAAATTAATTCTTTGATTTCTTCCAGCAAAAGATTTAAAAATAGAGATCATAAAGTTTTTTGTTTCAATGAAATATTTGCTATAACATTGGGCTTCAGATAAAGAATACCTTTAAGTGATATATATACACGCAATTTGGCTGGATTTTGTTGAACATCATATTATGATTGTATGATAATTCTGGCTTTTAAGATTGATTCCTAGATTCCTTAAATCAAGGACACATTCAAAAGAATCATCATCAACAAAAAGAGTTGAATCTGTAATATCTTTCATGATTGTGATAGATATCCAGAGCTATCTAGAACACTCAAATATGTAATCTCTTAAGGGCATAACATGTACTGTAATTGGTAAAAAAAAAAATTTTAGAAATCAATTGAAGACCATGGGTTTTAACTTCTTGGCAACATAGAGTTGACTTGTTCTAAATAAAGACATTGTTATTCAATCCCAGTAATTAGAGATGGATCATTGACTTGGGAAAAGTGTTTGTATACTGAGCACAGGATAAAGAAAAAGACGAAAGGGAGAAAATAACTCTGTGCTTTAAGTCAGAACTGAGTCTAGGATGTGTGAGGCCGTGGGAGAGTAGGGTTTTACAATCCAATTCGGTTTCCTCCTTCCCATCAGGCATTGTGGAATTTGATTCCTTCAGGTCAACATCGCCTATTATCTGTACAAGACGTAGATTGATAACCATGTCCCCCTTGTTTAAAGTTACCAGAACATCAGGAGACAGAGTGGGACCCAGTTTAGTAGCCAGGACCACAATATGCACTTTATATTTTTGAAAAAATCTCAGTTTCAAGCTCATGGGATGTGTTCTTTTGTTTCTTTTTCTTTTCTGAATGGAGAAGAAAGGCTGGCCTATTGCCATTCCTGCTTTTAAGAGTAAGTAACCATCAGAGGGGTCCAGGCTATAAAATACTTAATGGCAATAAAGACTACAGCTCAGCTCCACTGATAGATGATGTTAGCAGCTTGGAAAGCAACCAATCTCTGAAGCGAAACGGGAGGTGTGAGCAAAAATAAGGAAGCAAAAAATTAAATGGTAGAGCTGTTTTTCAAGGTAATATTTATAGAATACACTCTTCAATGAAGACAAAACGCATTAAAATGATAGGCCATTAGGAAAGACTGCCAAAAAATATCTAAAATGAATGAGCATTTCCCTTAAAAGAAGCTGAATCTAATCAATGAAGAAATATGCACAAGAGTCAAATGTTATGTTTTGAAACTAAAGAATGTCATGCTGGTCTATGACAATTATGTACAATCAATTGGGTTTTGAAAATTATACCAGTAATAAAAAGCATACTTTTGTCTATCTTTCAACTACAAATGAAATATAGGTAGATATAGGTTACTGAAATGTGGATATCAAAAGCTGATATTAATGTAATTTTAAATACTGTTCTTATTAATATATCACGCTCATGAAATTAAAATATATTATTCTAATGGATGAGGCAAACAACCTTTTAATTGATGAATATACTTGTTGGGAAGCAGTGTTGACATATTGTGGCAGTTATGCGTTTTTAATTATTTTCACTTTTTAATCATAAACTTACTCAAGTGGTCGAGTTCATTACTTGGAAGAAAAACATCCACTGTAACTCTGTCACTAAATTGGGCAAAATCGCATGTATGCCTGCTCAGCTGGTCAACTTACCGTTTGAAATTTCAGTAAAATGTACCTTCTGTCCTTCACTAGACCTATGTGCCGTCTTGAAATTTATGTTGAATATAAAATCCTACTAACCCTTAATTGAAATTTTATAAAAAGAAACTCTCCCATCCGACTTGGAAGGCTAGCTGTGCAGAGTTGCCTATTCATTGTCATCTGACATTTAATACATTTCCGGAATGTAAATTCACACACTCACCAGTGGGCCCAGAGCACAACCTTTGGCCGTGCAGGCTTGGACTCTGAAGGAATGTAAGCTCCAAGGAGCAAATCCAGAAGCATGACGGCTGAGTTCTGAGGAATTGTGAATTAATATACCGTCTAGATATAGTCCGTAACTTGTGATAACACCTGGGAAGATAATAATTGCCTTTTAGTATGATTGTTAGACAACAGCAAAGAATGTCTTAAAAGAAGCCAGCACTTCTTGATATGATTTCTAATTTCGTGGAATCACAGTCTCTCCCTTAGTCTAAACCTGTCTCTTTCCACAGGATAAAACCGGCTTTAAACTCTTGAATATCAAAATGTTAAGCTAATTAGTACAGAGACACAAATAGAACCCAAGAGTCCCGGTATAGGAATCTTTCTATTGCATCACGTTAACTGCTGTCATTGGTGTTCCATATAAAAAATGAATAAATTAAGTACATTTATAATTTGTATTGCTTTCTAAAATGATATCCTAATAGATGTGCTTTAGAAGTCCAATGACCTTGTTGGGTAATGCATTGTGTGTGACTCAGGATGTGTCAGGCATTGTTCCAAGAGCATCCTCCTTTTTAACTCTCTCCTCACAGCATTACTATAATAAAGGCAGTATTATGATCACCATTTCATAGATGAGGAAAATCAGGCACAGATAGCTTAGGTCACTTGCTCAAGGTTACAAAGCTCGCAGGTTTCGGAGTAAGGATTTGAATCTAGGCGGTCTGGCTCCAGAGCCCATGCTCTCAATTACAACACTGAATTACCTAAACAGAAAGCCTTGGCAATTTGCACGGATTGCATTTATGAGACACTCATGAATGGGTTAGAGAAACTATGATTTGCTAGATTTAATGATCAACTTAAATTTATTTCAGAACTTATGTGCATTTTCATGAAATCAACTAACAGAGATTTGAGAGACTGAATGGCTAATATAATCATTTATATGGCTAATATAATCATTTGATTTATTGCATCCAAACATGCATTAAAAGGAAGTTAGGGATCTCTTCACTGGAAATACAGCATCCCCACACTCATTAAACATTATACTGGGGGAAACAGAACTTTGCTTGCATGCTAAATTAGAAACTCTTTCAAACTAAAATTAATTTCACAGTGCCCTCCTGGGTGTGTCCTTGAGGACTTAACTGTTCATCTGTCAGATAGCCTTCCCTGAGGACAGACATTGGGTGCCTCTCCACTAGCGCACAGCACATCTTCATCATAGTATTTACTTTCCCACTTCTCACATTATTAGTGTCATTATTCCTTATTTAATTGCCTGACATTGCCAATGGGCTACAGGATCCCCAAGGCGATCTTGACTCTTCCTCACCTGTGTATTTCTAGAGCTTAGCACTATGACTAAAACATAGTAGGTACTTAAAAAATATTGACTGAATGAATACATTAATGTATATGCAGCAGAGGAATAAAATACCAGCATCCAATACAGAGTGAAAATTCAAGACAACAGGAAAAAGATACCTAGATACCTGAAAGGTGAAAAGAAACTTGCTAGAAGGTTGATATTATAGAATAGCTCAAAATCAGGATTTAGAGAAGGAGTGAGTTTTGAAACAAAGACCCTAGCAAAATCAAAGGTCATCAAGAGAGTCCCTGAGAGATGGCTTCCAGGATGCCTGACTCTCAGCCTTATGCACAGCAGATCTGGTCTTGTGAATGTCCTGAAAGTAGATCAAACCTTCATCCGTCACCATATTAGGGACAGCTTCACTCTGGGAATCATTATACCAGGAGACTTTTTGCAAGCGTCCCTCTCTCCTGGGAAGGAGTTGCTCACTTCTAGAACCTGTTCACAGTGGTCTGGCAGCTCCATCGTCTGTGAACTTATGGAATGCTGTGGTTGTTGTCAGAATATCTCTCACAACGCCGCTTTTGATTAAGAAATCAGTTTATAGCAAAAGAGGGAGGAAGTGAACTAACTATAACTATGGAAGTTATCCATCTTACAATATACCTCATCAACCCATAGTCTGGGAGATTGCCGAAATGGCCTCTGGAAGCCTACCTCACAGCCCAAGCTGAGAGATAACACCCTGTGGATCTGGGGTTCCTGTAGGATGCTACGTCTGCTTTGGACAAGGAACCTGTATTGGATGCTGGTTTTTCTATAGTGAGAAAATGTTGGACTCAAGGGAAGGTAGTCAGCGTATTACCTCTCACTATTATACTTCATATGCTACAGAAACTATTCGTGCTTTCTCTACTCACAAAGAGGAATACTTATATCATGCGGCATCACCAAGGTACCAGTAAATTAGAAACTGAGAATATTATTGATACCCAGCAATTTGGGATCCTCGTGCAACTAGATCAACAGGCAAAGAAAAAATTACTATGTGGAAGGAGGAATTAGCTTCCTTTCGCATGCTGACATTCCAGACTTTCCCAAGGACATCCCTTTGACCAGGTCCGAACATGTAACTTTTAAAAGTCTAAAGTCACTTAAGCCACAACCACTAAGGACACAGACCTTTTAGTAGTACACATTTGGTTGCATCGCTAGGTCAAGAATCCCAAACAGATGGGCAACTGGCTGAGAGCAAGGGGAAGAAGTTTTGAATATCAACTATGGCCTTAACTAGTTATAGAAACAAGAATTGTAGACGTTATTTTTTATTTCGTGCTTATTACATAGAGATTTGTATATAATAACTAATTTTCCCTCCTCCTTTTCCCTATTGATTTATATTTAAAAAGTTTGTGGGTTTTAGTTTATAGTTTAGTTTTTAAGTTGTAGAATATCCATGTGGGTTGTATCTAAACTGAAAGGGGAATTAATACCACCCAGATATGACTATAGTGACAGAGGGTAAGAGCATCTTCATCTGTCCAAAGCAGAGTAGTATCATTTGGGGTGGAAGCATGCAGTGATTATCAACAGTAGTGGCAAGTAATAGAAGGTAGAAGAGTGGGCATGGCGGCTGAATAGCTCAGCTGCTTATTCATCTAAGTCACCTGATCACAGCTCTACATCCACACTTCTAGTCTGCTCTGTGCACTGAGCCCAACAGTCAGCTCATTACATTTGTAGCTCTCTTGCTGGTGGAATTGCTAGTAAGTTTCACCAAGAGGAGGCATTGCTAGAAGGGCAGAAGCAGGAAGAAAGAAAACATCCAGCTTCCAGCTCCAAGAGCAGAGGCCTTTGCTGACTGTCACTACACAGCCAAGCAGGGGCCACACCACGCAGTCCGGACATCACAAGCTCCTCTTCCGCATTTGCAGCTTCTTCAGTAGTGGAATCTCGGTGGCTCTTGATGGTTCAAGCATCCAGTTCAAATCAGCAGATCCAGCAGCGGGCCCACAGCTCAGCTCCTGCCCAGGGAACTAAGCACCTTGCTGGCAATCACGCTTTGTGTTCTCCTGGTATCCACCTCCTTCTCCCTTTTTTTTTTTTCTTTCAGTCCTTCCAATGCTCTTGTAACCAACTCCATGTACAATATTAAATATAGTCTGTCTTGAATACCTAATGCATTTTCTACTTGACCAATTAGATCTTGATCAATACATCCTTTAGGATGAAAGCTTTTTAAAATTTAAATGAGCTTTTACTTTAAAAAGCTAGTGCTTTGACCCATTTTCCTTTCTGAAGATAACTCTGTACCCTGTCTCTTTCCGAAAGCAGGTCCACTTCCCTTATTTCCCAAATTTTTGAGAAAGTGTCTTCATTTTACTATCAGGTGCCCCTCTGGCTCCACAAAAAAAGTGCAGCTACCAGCATCTGTTCTTCTTTATTCTAATGTCACCATCTATGGTAACTCAAAGAATACTTATAGAGGGTATTTGCTTTAATGCCATTTAATACTTGACACACAAAATCACAAGTGAATTAAAGCTAAGAAATGAGAGGTACATAACGAGAAACTAATTAGCATATGGAAAATTTAAGAGAAGAAAAATAGATAAAATCACACTAATAATATAATAATGAAGACAAGAAATTACTATATGCCAGGCACTTTGCTAAGCAATCATTGTATGTGATGGGCACACAATGTGCAAATCACTTATGTTATTGCACTTATGTGCAAATCACATGTTGCAGAAGCTCTTAAAGAAGTTTTAAGACTCCTGAAACTCTATCTTCTTGATCTGCTTTTCAACATTGAAACAGAAAGTACCCAAATCAATATTTCCCTTTTCTTATGTAATTGGGGAACAGAGAACTTCTTTCTTGCTGGGATTATGTGCATAATATCTCATTTATCTGACATAATGGGAAATGAGATATTTCATAGGAGTTAATTTTTGTTATAACTCAATCTCATCCCTGAAGCACAAACTTAAAAATCTTAACCATTTTTGGAGGAAATCTTTCCAGCAAGCACTACACACTTTCCTATAGTTTCACACAGACAATAATGAATATAACTGAATCATTCTGTGATGATTCAAACTGTGCATTACAGACATCAGAGACTGTATTCGCTAATTCAATGATACCCTTCAGGATTGGACTGAGGAGATAGAGGATACTTACATAGCTCTTCCCCTTAACGTCACTCAGTGGCTACACTTCAAGTCTAGTGTCTCCATTTTGAGTTCTCCACTCTCCCTCAGTGACAGGCTCTCAAAAGTAACTTCTTTGTTTTGTCTACTGGACTCTAACAAGTCAGTCCCTAGCAAGCTCTGCTGAGAAACTATAACCATGACATTTAGAACTTTGGATAAAGAAATAATAGACAGTTACTGAGAGAAGAGCTCAGAGTAAGATGAGCACATGGCAAATGAGCTGAGAATGAAATTAAGTGACATTTGTGGCAGTTAATTCAACTGCTCACTTTTTTACAATTCATGATGCATAAGGAGTGGATGAGACTGAAGTCCAGACTCAGGGCAGGTGAGATCTCACACTCTTACACACAAACAGTTACCCAGCTTTCTTAGGTGCCCAATATTCAACAGTATTTGTAGGATGCTAAAAGATTTATAGGGCTAAAAGATCAATTGTAGAACCAGTGTGCACTGGATAAATACAGTTCGCCTTTTAAGTCATTTTGGACACTCTTCTCTACTTCATCCACCACACCAACTCCATCCTCAGTCCTGTAGACCTTACATCCCAAATTGATCTTTCCCCATCTCTATATCCACGGCCATCTAGTCCATTCTGCCACCATTTCGTACCTAAGAATTATAGCCACCTAAGTGTTTTGATGCATTAGTCATACTCCCACAAAATTTATTCTTGATAATATAGTCAGAGGGGCAGTTTTCAAAACACATATCTGATCACGTCACATGCAATCAGTGATCAATCTGGTCTTCGCCAGTACTAGCAAGATGAGTTTCCTGTCCCAGAACCAGGAAGCTGGGGCCACCATAAGCATGTTGTGAGGATGAAACAGACTAGCGGTGCTGACCTCTCTGGGTTTTCTGCCTTTTGGTCCAGGTCTTGCCAGCCAATCACCAGATCTAAGGTCAGACCAAAGTGGGATACTACTGTGGTTTAGAGCTGGAATCCATCTGTGCCCCCCTCCCCCAAAAGAGCCTAAGACAAGGCGTTTCCTCTGATCTGATTTGGGCAAGGCCATTAACTATAAATTCTTGAATTAAGGACACAGAGTCAAATTTCCTGGTAAATTTGTGGACAATAAGAGATACCATTTGAGAAGAACACTCCATTTCTTGTCAAGACAGGCAAGCAAAGTTCATAGTTTGTTTTTATTAGCAAATGTTTTGATATAAATAATATTAGTATGATATGAAACATTGTATAATTCAGTTCTCAAAACATACATTAAGTGATAAGTCTAAAATATCTCTTAACACAACAATTTTTATTGACCTCAGATTCCCAAAGAGAGGTACAAAAACTAGTGAATATAATCTAGTGGCCATTTTACACATAGCCTAAGAAGATACTTTCTTTCTTTGACTAGAGCACAGGACATGTACGGATAGCTTTGGGAAAAGGAAAATGCTAAGTTCTTAAAATGCCATGTAAGTATTTTTGAAATTATAAAACAATTATTAAAAAATGTGCTGAACACTTACTTTGAGTCGGACAATAGGCGGCAGGCTTAATATGAATTATGCCTGTTAACTTTGACAACACCAAGAAGTTAGAACTGTTATTTGCCTTGTTGTGGAGATGAGGGAATGCAGTCTTAGAGAGGCTAAGCTACTTCCCAAAGTCATACAAGGATAAATTCAGCGGTGGGATCTGGCAATCTCAACCCACTGCTGCCACTACTCCTGTTATCCATTTCCAGCCTAATTTTCTCTCCTAAAATATGAAGGAATTCCACTCAAATTAAGAACTGATGAACATGCTCTAGCCCTCAAAGCAATGAGGATGAGCCTGATGAAAAAATTAACATATATTTATTGAAAGTCAACTACCTGAAAGGTACTATGCTTGGTGCTTTGGGGCACAGAAAGAAGAAGAAATAGTATCTACCTCTATGGAAGTAAGAAAAGGGTTAAACACAGGTCTAACTAAATAACAATCCAACAGTTAGATGAGTAATAAGCGCCACAAAACCTTTATGCCCAAAAAATGGTATAGACGGTAAGTACAGAAGCTTCTAGCAGGGAACAATCACTCTGGCTAAAGCGAGTACTAAAAGCTTTTCAGAGCAGCCATGTCTTCCCTTCAAGGAAGCTGCATCTTCCATAGGTTCTTCTGTAAATGGTACAAGGTGAAAAGACAATGACTCAGGAAGATGCCCCTGGTAGGGAAATGATATTCACCAGTGTGTGGAAGGAAGCAAGTGCAAGGTATAGTGAAGATATCCTGAATAGACCAGTATTTTCTTGTTGTTGCTGTAATTGGTTAAAGTCTAATAGAAAATAAGGATTCAAAGGGAGTTAGGGCCTGAATGCTGCTCCAACAAGTTGGGATTTTATGATGCACAGGCGAATCATTGATGCTTTTATGTACTGACTAGGGGCATAATGAAAGTCTTATTTAGAAAAATTAACCTAGAATGACATATATAATACTGGCGCAGGGAAGAGCATGGAGGTAGGGAAAAGTAGGACAGATGAAAATATCAAAAAGAAAAAATAATATTAATAATTTTTAAAGCCACATTTTCCTGAATGTATCATAACTAGTTGTAACCCAGGCAGGGATGTGGAAATGCCACATTTCAGCAGCAGTACGTGGCATATTCTAAGAGAAATATCTTTAACACTTTTATATATAGCTGACCTTTGAACAACATGGGTTTGAACTGCATGTGTCCACTTACATGTGGATTTTTTTCAGTAAATACAAAACTACACATTCTGAGGTTGGTTGATTCCACAGATGCAGACCGCAGGTAGGGAGGGCTGACTATGGGGATCTGAGCACCTGCGGATTTTGGTACCTGCAGATGGTCCTGCCAATCCCTCATGGATGCTGAGGGAGGACTGCACGTGGATTTTCTATCATATCACCCTTATTGCTCAAGGGTCAACTGTACTTTCTCTTTTTTAATAAAACAAACATGAGCTTAGGACTGGGATGTGTTAGACTAAATACGGTATAACAACGTCACTAGTTGAAGAGAGAGGTATCTATCTTCATCAGAGATGGACTGTGAACTTCCCAATAAAAAATCTCATAAAAATCTGCTACCGAAGAACTAGCTTGCCTCTATACTAATGGTTTAAAAGGGATTGATTTTCATTTGAGGATTAAAAAAGAAAGTTATGGGCCTGTTTTGTATCTTGACTGTATCAGTGTCAAAATTTTCGTTGCACTAGTGTACTATAGCTTTGGGAGATGTTGGCCATTAGGGGAAACTGGACAAAGTACACATGGACTCTCTTTGCATTATTTCTTACAACTGCATGTAAATCTAGAATTATCTCCGAAAACAACATTTAACTAAAATAGAAAACAAAAACTGTTGTGTAGGGAAGCATGACAGAAGAGGCAAACACTTGAAAGGCAGGGGAAGTTGATGCTGAAAAAATAACTGTATTTATGTTTTAATCAGATACTTTAGTCCTCAGGAAATACCCATGAAAGCAGAAAGAGTTTCACTTTTCCTTTACAGATGAGAAAAACAGGTTTGAGAGAGGTTTGCTAACTTGGCCGTGATGGTTGGCACTGAAGCATTCAGACTCCACAGGGCACCAAACAGGATACTCGCCACCTTCTGTGGATCTATTTTTTTTTCCATCTTTTAAATATTATGTAATAAAACATAATATAGAAAAATGTGTAAAATATGTTATATTTTTAAAACAAGTTTAAAAGCAAAACTCCTATAACCATCGCCAAGATTAAAAAATAGAATATTGCCAGCACCCTGCAAATGTCTTATGAGTCCTTCATGATTCCAACCCTTCCCCCCCGCCACAGACAACTAGATTGACTTTAAGAACCATTTTCTTGCTTTTCTACCTAAGAATGCATCCCTAAACAAAGCAATTAAGTTTTGTGTGTTTTCTACTTTGAATTAATAAAATCGTATTTATGCAATTTTTGCATCATTTTTTGTTCAACATAATACGCACCAGTTCTATCCATGTTGTTGAGGGTAGCCATACTTTGCTCATTTCCATGGCTGTATAGTATTTTTGTACGGCACAATTTATATATTTATTCTATTGTTGATATTTAGATGGTTTCCACATTTTGGCTGATATACCAATGTAGCTATAATCATTTTTGCACATGTGTCCTGAGTCTCATGTGTACAAGTTTCCTAGGGTATAGATACTGGAGTGGAGTTGTTGGGATATATTCAATTGTCTAGTAAGACAATGCTCAACTCTTTTTCAAAGTACATCAATTCCCGTTACCACCTATCGTGCCTGTGAGTCCTCATGGTTCCATATCCTCAAAAAGACCTTGTATAGTCACTGTTAAATTTTTTTTTAATTTTTTTTTTTTTTTTTTTGCGGTATATGGGCCTCTCACTGTTGTGGCCTCTCCCGCTGCGGCGCACAGCCGCTCCCCGGCATGTGGGATCTTCCCGGACCAGGGCACGAACCCGTGTCCCCTGCATCGGCAGGAGGACTCTCAACCACTGCGCCACCAGGGAAGCCCCCACTGTTAAATTTTTGCCGGTATTTTTTTGCATAAAATGGGGCCTTGTTTTGGTATTATTTTATTTCCCAGCTTATTAAAGAGACTGAGTACATTTCCTTATGTCTATCAGCCATTTTTTTTTCTTTTGTGAAATGCTTTTCCAGATCTTTCCCCAGTTTATTATTGATTCCTAGGAATACTTTATATATTGTGGATACTGGTCTTCTGATAGTTACATGTGTTGTAAATATCATATCTCATTCTGTTACTTATCTTTTCAGGCACTTAGTTTATAGCACATTTTGATGGAAAAAAAGTCCTTAATTTTAGTAAACCTTTTATCAATATGAAGTTACCTAATTATCTCTAATAATCCTGTTTGCCTGAACATCTCCTTCGTCTGATATTAAAGTAGTTATACCAGCTTTCTTTTCTTTTTTTATTCCTTACATTTTAGTTTGCTTTAGTTTGAGAAGGAAGGGGTTAACAGCTGATTCAGGGGCCTTTCCCCTAGCCTTGGGGACTCCTGAGGCTCTAACTCGGCTGAATCTTTCTTGCTACACTACCTCAAGCTAAACCAGAATCCATCTGAGCACTGTGTACCGGACCAAGCACCTGACCTCACTGTCAATGTTGTTTATAAGTAATGGTTAGCTGGCATTGATGAGATGCAGTTGCATGAAAGAATGCACACTAGTCATGTACCTGGTACCCTCATGGTGGGATAGAGCTGTGGTTTCATTCAATGACTTTCGATTAAGCTTTTAGAAAAAATGAGGGAGAGCTGTATATACTGACATGAAAATATGCCTGCTCCCTGTTTATCAGGAGGAAAAAAACAGAGTTGCAGAATTTTACCTTATGGCCAATTATTTTTAAGTGTCTATTTTATGCCTGTACATGTAAATGATTATTCATCCAATCAGCACAGTAATTATTGAGTGCCTACTATGTTCTGGGCACTCTCTTAAATGTGGTGGAGAAAAAATAAGCCACAGACACAAAATCAGGGGGCAAAGTGGAAGACTTCCCAGCTGGTGGCTGCCCTTTGAAGAACTTTCTCTCACTGCATATGACTGTTCTCTCGCGACTACGCACCTTTAAAACTTGGCTAAGGAACTCACATTTTCTAAGCTTTTATCTCCTCTCCAATAAAATTGGGACACTATTCCTTGCCCTGGTGGCCTGAGTTAACGTGAGTACCAAATGAGTGAGCATATATGAAAGTCCCCAAGGAATTAGGTGCTTTGCACGTAAAAGGCATGAGCTTAGAGCTGTCCCTTTCTTCCAGGATAAGTTCAAGCCCAGTTTGTTATGGGAACGTCAGCTGAGACTGTCTCCTCCTACTCTGATCTATGTCACGAACTGCATGTTTCTTGTAAAAAAAATAGTCTGCACATCTCTCAAAAACACATTTGAGACAGGTCTGTATTCCTTACTTGTATGCTGTCATCACCTAGCAGGTTTCTTTTTTCTGTTTTTTATTTTATATTAGAGTATTGTTGATTAACAATGTTGTGTTAGTTTCCGGGATACAGCAAAGTGATTCAGTTATACACATAACGTGTATCTACTCTTTTTCAAATTCTTTTGCCATTTAGGTTATTACAGAGTATTGAGCAGAGTTCCCTGTGCTATACAGTAGGTTCTTGTTGGTTATCTATTTTAAATATAGCAGTTTGTACATGTCAATCCCCAAATCCCTAACTATCCCTCCCCCACCCTTCCCCCGGTAACCATAACTTCGTTTTCTAAGTCTGTGAGTCTGTTTCTGTTTTGTAAATAAGTTCATTTGTATCACTTTTTTAAGATTTCACATATAAGTGATATCATATGGTATTTGTCTTTCTCTGACTTACTTCACTTAGTGTGATAATCTCTAGGTCCATCCATGTTTCTACAAATGGCATTATTTCATTCTTTTTAATGACTGCATAATATTCCATTGTATATATGTACCACATCTTCTTTATTCATTCATCCTACCACCTAGCAGTTTCTTATATGTGTTTGCTAAGTCTTTACATAAGATTCCTCCCCTACTCCAATCAAGCCCAGAGAGTACAGTGTGAAAACATAGCTACTTACTAAATACTATAAAATAATTTTTGAAAAAAATATACTGGATTTAGTGGCTTTGGTTTTTGGCAACCTACTAGCATAGTAATCTGATTCATCAGAAAATATTTATGGTGGACCTACTATGTGCCAGGCATTGTGTTACATGCTGGGAATACAGAAGTGATCAAAACAGCCTTGGTACCTGCCTTCAGAAAACTTTCAATCTAAGTGAGAAGACAGACTAAGTGCATTCATTATGTGTATGTAAAGTTGATTAAAGGAGAATCAGAGGGAATAGAAGAAAACATGGGGGGGTGGGGGAGGGAAGGCAGATGCTAATCTAGTCCAGGTTCGTTAGGGAATAAGCCTTATTTGAGAAACAGATCTTTAAACTGACTTGCACTGGGAGTTACCTCATTAAGAGGAAAAATTTCGTACACCATTGTTTGGTTAGTTATAACAAAGATTTCATAATAAGAAATTGAAAGCTTTCAATGAGAGATCAGTAAGTTGATTACTATTTAAAAATGAAATATCACAGGAGTATTAGATAAACAATCTGCAACTAGAACTTTTGAGCACAGCCCCCTTTATTTGCTTTAAAAATGTCTAATGTGCCAAAACGAAGTGCAACAAAATAGAATTTATGT
Source organism: Stenella coeruleoalba (assembly GCF_951394435.1). Classification (NCBI taxonomy): domain Eukaryota; kingdom Metazoa; phylum Chordata; class Mammalia; order Artiodactyla; family Delphinidae; genus Stenella; species Stenella coeruleoalba. Next base: position 138,110,029 of record NC_137169.1, read on the forward strand.
TTGTTTACTTATTCCCTTTTTCCAGTCTCAGAATGAAAGGAAGTATTTTACCTTTACTCTACATCCAGCCCCCCAAATTGTGTGTGTTAACTGTGGATTAAATGAGACTTAGACATGAGTCAGGGTCTCAGTAGGAACCTGATGGAAACTCAAATGAACAAATGAGGATAGTTTAGTGAAGGATCTATGTACAAGGATATGGGTAGAGTTAATGGAAAGCACCAAGTGATAATAACGCATCCCCGGGTTAGAAATTGTCAGGACTCCTAGGAGCCAGTAAGCATCCTTAAATTTGCAGGGGAAAGGAAGAAAACTGATTCAGGAAGCTGGAGAAAGAGCTGCAGTGACAGGGAAGGACCACTGGATAGGAGCTGTAGCCTTTAGTGGAGGAAGGCAGCCCTGGAGCCCAGAGCCTGGCAGAAAGTTCTGAGACTCCCTTCTCCTCTGATTCTTTTTTTTTTTTTTTTTTTTGCGGTACGCGGGGCTCTCACCGCTGCAGCCTCTCCCGCTGCAGAGCACAGGCTCCGGACGCGCAGGCCCAGCGGCCACGGCTCACGGGCCCAGCCGCTCCACGGCATGTGGGATCTTCCCGGACTGGGGCACGAACCCGCGTCCCCTAAATCGACAGGCAGATTCCCAACCACTGCGCCACCAGGGAAGCCCTCCTCTGACTCTTTCAACTCTTGCTGCTGCTGCCCAGGGACAAACCAAAAGGAAGCCAGAGAGAGAGGAAGCCCATTGATGCTGTGAGTAAAGGTCAGCCTTGTAGGATGCAGGGCTGAGTGGAGGAGAGTAGAGAGAGGATCTAAAGAGGCAAAAGAAAAATAGACAACATAAAAAATTACAGGGAATTATTATATTGCACCGTATTGTATTTTTTGTGCTTTTCTCCTGCTTATCCTCTTGTGCTAATAATCAGTTAAGATAGCTATAAAAAAATAAAACAATATTATGCTATGTGGTATGGGGGATCAGGTTATTTCATCCAGTTCTACAAATCAGTTCTTCAGTGGATAATCCACAAAATGGATCCTTAATTCCCACTGGCTCTCTATCATAAGCAGTTTGAAGTTTATCACCTTTCTCCTTCCATAATGGTAGAATTTTTAAGGTGTTTAATTTTCACAGGGAAGCTGAATCGTAATTGTCCATAAAGCACATCCACTGGGATATGTATCTTTGTGCCTCTTCATCAGGTTATGTCAAATTGTATTTCCTAAGGTGCCCAATAGATTGTCATATATAACCAAGGAAATTCAATACCAGTACAATACAATGTACATTTAATACAAGGTATCTCTATGTACATTGAAGAATTCTGTTTACTGTAAGAATTAAACAACAATGCTTTGGTGTGTCATAAAAATAACACGCATAGTGAATATAGACGCTCCAAACATATCTGTTTGTTTTTTCCAGTCCAGTGTGGCAATGTGAATGTCAACCGAGGTTCCCCCGCAAGGTCTGGATGATGATTGAATGTGGCAGATATCTCCCTGTGTGAATACTTGATCCTTCAATTAAAAAGGAAAAGAGAGAACAGCTTTCACAACGTGGGAGAATGCCTTATTACTGTTATGATTGCCTAAAAACGGAATCAACGGAATCTAAAAAAGAACGTGCTTGGGAAATTCTACCTGACAAACGGATGGGAGGTGTTTCATAAAAGTTACACAAGGTTTGCTTCAAACTGTCAAGCCATTTTCCTAAGTGATTCACCGAATTCTATGATCTGTTTCTTCTAGGAAATCTGAGTATTTCCAGGAAAGAAAATAGATTCACATTTTGACTGTTTAAAAAGAGAGTTAGTTCAAAATAAAAAGTTAAAAAAAATAGTTATTCCTTTAAACCCAGAGAAAAATCAGGACAGAGATCTTAGAAGTGTTGAATCTTGGCACTGAGAATGAGACACTGAACCCGTAAAAGTATCTGAAAAAAATCTTTTTTTCACATGGCTACATGGAATCCTACATTACGAGCATTTCTGCACAAAGTAGAGGTGAGGATTACAGTGAATAAAATCATGCATTTTGAGTCATTCACACCTTGTTTTGTATTACGTTCCTACTTAACTAGCTGTCTTGCCTAGAGTAATTAAGTTGCTTAATACTTATAAATTTGAGTTTCCACATCTGAATGTTGGAATAACAGTCCCTATTTCCTGGGCTAGTTATGAGATTGAAAGCTCCTGGCACATAGTTATAAACTGTAGCTATTACTATTACTACTATTATTAGTATTAGCAGAAAATCAAATATTTCTTTCTCTGCATGGGTAGAGCACTTAATTAGTATTTACACATACACCTTCATGTACATACATTCTAAAAATTTCCCTATATCCTTTCTTAATGTGAAGGACAGCATATACAGAGTGTGTATAAATGTCTACAGTTAATTAGTGTGTTTACCACCCATTCCTGAAATAATATATGTGCTCAAAAAATTGAACTAAACTTTCTTTCAATAATGTTCTGTTGTCTTCATGGTACTATGTATAAGTCTGCAAAAATAATCAACTTCCTAAAATTTTCCTGTTCTTACTGAAATTATTGTCACTTCCTTGGTACATATCCACGTATGAATTCTCACAACCCTGGATCAATACAAAAGGCTAAATTAGGAAAATGTTTCCATAGGCTCCTCAAGTATTCTCTCCTTTCTCAAGGAGACCCTGAGACCCTTGTCTAACGGGTGCCCAGCTCTCATGCCCATCTTGACATTAGCAAATCCTGACGGCTATAACAAGATAGCCTTTCACACTGAGGCATGCAAAGCAGACCCAGCTTGGCATGCTGTCTCTCTTTAGAACGTTTGTGAATTACCAGGCTGAGGAAATTGTCTGCCAAATGACTGAGTCTCTAAGTATGTACTTTGAGCCTTCAGTAAGCCAAGACGGAGATGCCTTTCCACTGCCTTTGAAATCATCCCACCTGTATTACATAACTATGACATGCTCTAAATGTGCATTTATGTGTACTGTACGATTGCATACGCTTATGCTTCTCACATCAACACAATCACCATTTGATTATTGTCCCTGGCATCAGTAAACACGAATCCATCCAACAGCTGTCTAATACTTATCTCCTCCATGACTGGCACCCTGCCAAATGCTGGGACTAGAACAGCAAACAATGCATATAGAATCCCTGCCCTCATGTGGGTCACAGTCTAACAGGGAAACTATTTTAGGTAAATTTACTTAGGTAAGGATAGTGGAGAGTTACAAGAAATTCTAAGTATTAATAAAGGATAAGAATTTCATAGTTTTAGTTAGTATTTTAAATATATATATATTCTAATTAGTTGAAAATGTTACTAAATATTATGCTAGACAAGGAGGAATAAGTTTGGTGGAGTCGGATAGCTATGCTGATTTTAGCAAAGTAGACCTCAAGTGGGAGGAATAATCATATTTCCAGCTTCTAAGACCAAAGCTTCTGAAAGGAGATAAAGCTCGTGAGAATTTGGAAGCTCTCAAAAGCGTAATTCTAATTATGCAATTGTAATCTACACAATACAGGTCACACATTTCTTAGACAGTAATCCTTTGTGCTGCTTCTCATTGCTGGCTAATGGTATGACAAAGGAAGAGCCAAGGTCCTACAGAATAAAGGGTTCTTATCCTCCTTGGACCTAAAAAGGAGCTCTTTTCGGAGGTTTTAAAATCCTGCCTGAAATTGCAGCCTGAAAAGAACACCTTTGCCAGAGGGAATGTGGATGTGAAGCACTCTTGAATAGAGAAACAAAGGTGGAGCGTCACACCACCATTTTTGCAGGTGTGTGAAGCAAGTCACCAGGATTAAGCAGGGCATATTTGAAGGAAGCAAAGCCTTAGGTGTTAATCAAGTGATAATGACCCAGTACTTGGCAGACTAAGGCAATGCATAGCAAGCAGCATTCTTTAGAATAGCAAAATCATGAAAACTTAAGTGTCCATCAATAAAAGATGGGTCACGTAAGCTGTGGTTTCCCTCAGTGGGAGTTTACACTGCCTTTCCAAAGAATGAAGTTGAGCTACACGTAACTGCCATGGAAAGATGTTACCACCATATTGTTAAGTGAGAACAGGAAGTTGCACAAAAAGAGATGAACTCACTCTTTTTTAACAGATGTATATTTTATGCATATATCTTTTTGTGATTACTAATTTAAATTTTTGTTTGTTTTAACCTAACACAGTCCTTAACCTTGCTTTTTTTCTGGTTTTAAAGTTTATTGCATTCTATTACATCCTCCCTACATCTCTTTTTTTTTTTCATTGTGGCGAAAAACACGTAACATGAAACTTACCATCTTAACCATTTTAAATATTCAGTATAGTAGTGTTAACTATAGGCACATTGTTGGGCAAGATCTCTAGAACTTTCTCACCTTGCAAAACTGAAACTTTATATCCACTGAACAGAAACTCTCCACTCCCCTTACTCCCAACCCCTAGCCCCTGGTAACCACATTCTGTCTCCCTGTGTTTGATTACTTTAGATACCGCGTATACATGGAATTATGTCATATCTGTCTTTTTGTGACTGGTTTATTTTACTCATAGGTTCTCAAGGTTCTCAAGGTTCATCCATGCTGTAACATGTGACAGTTTCCTTCTTGTTTTTTAAGGTGGAATTGTGGGACTCGAGGGACATTGTTCCAGCTAATGATTAAGAACTCTCCAGACAATAGGGGCTTCTTAGACAATGGGTGAATTTCCAGGATGTCCGGCCCCCTCCCGAGAAGGAGGGAGATAAACAAAATAGGTGTCTATCAAAGACCAATCAGGCAGCTGGGGAGAAGGAGGGAGATAAACAAAATAGGTGTCTATCAAAGACCAATCAGGCAGCTGGGGAGAAGGAGGGAGATAAACAAAATAGGTGTCTGTCAAAGACCAATCAGGCAGCTGGGGAGAAGGAGGGAGATAAACAAAATAGGTGTCTGTCAAAGACCAATCAGACAGTTGGGGATAAGTTCCCTCTCTGGTCCGAGCCTAAGCCGGGACCAATCAGCAGGAGAACACAACCAAATCTATAATTTACATACAGGGAAGTGGCAACCTATAAAACTGACATATTCGCGCCCAAAAAGGTTCCTTCTTCGACCTCCTGCGTGAGGACCAAGGAACCCCGGTGCACCGGCCTTCAATAAACCTCTTGCGTTTTGCATCGACTTCCGACTCTTGTTGTTTCCTGGGCGAGTCGAAACTCCTAGGAGACCGCGCAGGTCTAACATTTGGGGGCTCGTCCGGGATTCCACTCGCCCCGGACCACAAGAACATCGGGAGTTGGAGGTACCAGGTAAGCTCGAGCTTGATTGTCTGTTTGTCCCTTGTTCTTTGTGGGCCATTATCGGAGGAAAGCCGTAAGAATCGGCTTATTATGGAATCTGTATCGGACCTCTGGCTAGGCAGACGTGCTAATAGCCGGCGTCCATGAGCCCTAGGGGACGCCCTGGTGGCTCATCTGGAAGGAGAGGCAAACTCTGTCTCCCCTTCACTCGGTTTCGGCAGTTCCCTTGGTGGTAACTGCCATCTGAAGAAGTTTCGGTTTTGAAGCGAGCTCGCGGTGGCCCATACGTATATGTGTTTCGTGGAGTTTTAACTGTTTCTGTATTGTGGTCTATTCTTCTTCTCTGACGGACGACAATGGGACAAACTATGACGACTCCTCTTTCCCTTACCCTAAGCCATTGGACGGAAGTTCGGGCCAGAGCCCATAATTTTTCGGTAGAGGTAAAGAAAGGAAAGTGGCAGACTTTGTGTGCCTCTGAATGGCCAACATTTCAGATAGGATGGCCCCCCGAAGGATCCTTTTTATTAGACAAGATTAAGCTGCTGAAGTCTAAGATATTTAATATAGATCCCCACGGACATCCAGACCAAGTACCATATGTCTTGGTCTGGGAAGATTTAATTCTCTCCCCACCTCCGTGGGTCCGGCCCTTTGTTTCCTCAACAGGTACGTCCGCGCACACATCAGCAGCGTCAGAGATATTAGCCTTAAAGAAAAACCCCAACACGGAAAAGCTACCTGACGCCCCGGATCCACCGAAGGCGATTTATCCTGACCCGCAGTCCGATTTGCTTCTTTTGGATTCCCCACCCCCTTATCCTCCGGTCCCAAATCCCCTACCACCTAGAGGACCCCCAGCTCCACTGCCCTCGGCACCAAGGGAACCTTCCATGATAAAAGAAGAAAGGGGTCCCTCAGCAGGCACTAGGAGCCGGAGGGCTATCTCCCCGGACTCCACTGCCCTACCTCTTAGAGAATATGGCCCCCCCGACGGCCAAGAGAATAGACCTCTCCAATATTGGCCCTTTTCCTCTGCAGATCTTTATAATTGGAAAATGCATAACCCAACTTTTTCCGAAAATCCACAGGCCCTTACCGCTTTAATAGAATCTCTTGTTTTCTCCCACCAGCCCACATGGGATGATTGTCAGCAGCTGCTTCAGACTCTCCTAACGACTGAGGAGAGGCAACAGGTTCTTTTAGAAGCCAGAAAAAATGTATTAGGCGCCAATGGGCAACCTACCCAGCTGCCTAATGAGATTGATGTTGGTTTCCCACTCGTCAGGCCAAACTGGGATTTCAATGCCCCGGAAGGTAGGGAGCGCCTGAAAATGTATCGCCAGGCTCTGGTGGCGGGTCTCCATGGAGCGGCCAGACGGCCCACTAATTTGGCTAAGGTAAGGGAAGTAACTCAGGGGCCCCAGGAATCGCCAACTGTGTTCCTGGAACGTTTAATAGAAGCCTTTAGACGCTTTACCCCTTATGATCCAACTTCGGAGGAACATAGGGCTACTGTAGCAATGGCTTTCATTGATCAAGCGGCCCCTGATATTAGGAAGAAATTACAGAGGCTAGATGGCTTGCAGGGATTTTCGCTTCAGGAGTTAGTAAAAGAGGCAGATAAAGTATATAACAAAAGAGAAACAGAGGAAGAGAAGGAAAAAAGAAAGCAGAAAGAGCAGGAAGCCCGTGAAATAAGACGGGATAAGAGACAGGAGAGAAATTTAAGTAAGATACTGGCCACTGTGGTTGGAGGAAAAAATATAGGAGATAGAAATAGGCAGGAAGGGCGAACGGCAGACAGAAGGCGGCCATTAGACAAGGACCAATGTGCCTACTGTAAAGAAAAAGGACATTGGGCGAGAGAATGTCCTAAGAAAAAGAATGAAAGAAGGCCAACCAAAAACAAAATCTTAACATTAGAAGAAGAAGACTAGGAAAGTCAGGGCTCGAACCCTCTCCCCGAGCCCCGGGTAACTCTTAAAGTGGAGGGGGAACCTGTTCAATTTTTGGTAGATACCGGAGCCCAGCACTCCGTCCTTCTCCACTCAAAAGGTCCTATCTCAGCTAAAAGGTCATGGGTACAAGGAGCCACTGGGAATAAACAATATTCATGGACCACACGAAGGACAGTAGATCTTGGGATTGGACGAGTAACCCATTCATTTTTGATTATTCCGGAATGCCCCTATCCTTTGCTGGGAAGAGATTTACTCTCCAAAGTAGGGGCTCAAATCCACTTTCAGCCAGAAGGTCCCACCATAACTGATAATAAGGGAAGGTTACTTCAAATATTGACTATGAAATTAGAAGATGAATATAAATTATACGAGCAGCCTTCATCCTCACGAGTTAATGTTACTGATTGGGTAACTCGGTTCCCTCAAGCCTGGGCAGAAACTGCCGAAATGGGGATGGCCAAAAATCGGCCCCCGGTGCTAGTGGAACTCAAGGCAACTGCCACCCCAATAACAGTCCGTCAATACCCCATGAGTAGAGAAGCCAAAGACGGTATCCGTCCCCATATACAGAGGCTACTAGACTTGGGCATCTTAATAAGATGTCAATCAGCATGGAACACCCCTCTCCTGCCGGTAAAGAAACCAGGAACAAATGATTATCGGCCGGTGCAGGATCTACGAGAGGTAAACAAACGGGTGGCAGACCTCCACCCCACAGTTCCAAACCCTTACAACCTCCTGAGCACTCTTCCACCTCAACATACGTGGTATACTATTTTGGACCTTAAAGATGCTTTTTTCTGTTTAAGACTCTCTCCCCTGAGCCAACCCTACTTTGCCTTCGAATGGAAAGATCCAACATCGGGAATGTCTGGTCAGCTGACATGGACACGGCTACCTCAGGGATTTAAGAACTCCCCGACCATCTTTGATGAAGCCCTCCATCAGGATTTGACATTATATAGAGAATCAAATCCCCAGGTAACATTACTCCAATACGTTGATGATATTTTATTAGCTGCTGAGACCCAAGAAGATTGTATCAAGGGTACTGAAAAACTGTTAACGGAACTTGGAACCCTGGGATATAGAGCCTCAGCCAAGAAAGCACAAATATGCCAACAACAGGTCAGTTACCTGGGGTATCTATTAAAAGGGGGGCAAAGATGGCTCACGGAGAGCAGAAAGGATACGGTGGCCCAAATTCCGGCTCCCAAAAACGCCAGGCAGGTTAGAGAATTTTTGGGGACGGCCGGATTCTGTAGACTATAGATTCCAGGGTTTGCTGAGCTGGCAGCCCCATTGTACCCCCTAACCAAAAACAGCACTCCTTTCGTTTGGGGCGATAAGGAACAACGGGCTTTTGACCAAATCAAACGAGCTTTACTTTCAGCTCCAGCCCTAGGACTGCCAGATGTAACCAAACCTTTTCATTTATATGTGGCCGAAAATAAGGACATTGCAAAAGGAGTATTGACTCAGAAATTGGGTCCCTGGAATCGCCCAGTTGCTTATTTGTCAAAAAAATTGGACCCTGTGGCATCAGGATGGCCCACCTGTTTAAAGATAATCGCTGCAGTGGCCGTTCTAGTCAAAGATGCTGACAAACTAACTTCAGGACAAAATCTAACGATAACAGCTCCTCATGCCCTGGAAAATGTAGTCCGTCAACCACCGGATAGGTGGCTAACTAATGCCAGGATGACCCATTACCAAACCCTGTTGCTAAACTCAGATCGCATCAAGTTTGCTCCAGCCACAGGACTCAATCCAGCCACCTTGCTACCTGATCCTGACTTGGAAGGCTCCACCATCATACATGATTGTCAGGAAGTACTGGCCGCAGCACACGGCAGTAGGCCAGATCTGATGGACCTGCCCCTCCCTGATGCTGATTTCACCTGGTTCACGGATGGGAGCAGTTTCCTGGAGGAAGGTAAGCGTCGAACTGGGGCAGCTGTGGTAGACGGAAAACAAGTCATATGGGCAGCGGCGCTACCACAAGGGACCTCAGCCCAACGAGCTGAATTAATTGCCCTGACGAGGGCATTAGAGATGGCAGAGAATAAAAAAGTAAACATCTACACAGACAGTAGATATGCGTTTGCTACCGCTCATATCCACGGTGCCATTTACCAACAGAGAGGGCTACTAACTTCAGGTGGCAAAGAAATTAAAAACAAAGACGAAATCATGGCTTTGTTGACTGCACTCATGCTTCCTACTAAAGTCAGTATCATCCACTGCCCTGGACATCAAAAAGGAAATACCCCAATAATTAGGGGAAATAATATGGCTGACCAAGTGGCCCGAGAAATAACATCGGGAGAAGTCATTCTAGGACTGTCAGATAAAGTTCCTGAAAAACCAGGCCGCGATGAAGAAATCATCCCGGCCACAACAAAAGGAACTTTGTCCCCTCAGCAAGCAGAATCCATGTTACAACAGATGCACAGATGGACACATTTGGGGACTAAAAAGATGGTAGCCTTGTTACAAAAAGCCGGGTACGAAACCCCTGGAATGACAAAATTAGCTGAACTAATTGTGCAGGAATGCGTCCCATGTCAACAGGTAAACGCTCACAAAGGGAAACTTGAAACTGGAAAGAGACTCAGGGGGGACCGCCCAGGAACTTACTGGGAGGTGGACTTTACCGAAGTGCGTCCTGGAAGGTACGGTAATAAATACCTTTTAGTTTTTGTAGACACTTTTTCAGGATGGATAGAGGCTTTCCCAACAAAGAAAAAAACAGCTGCTGTAGTAGCCAAGAAGATTTTAGAAGAAATTTTTCCTCGATTTGGAGCACCAAAGGTAATAGGGTCTGATAATAGTCCAGCCTTCGTCGCCCAGGTAAGTCAGGATGTGGCCAGATATTTGGGGACTGATTGGAAATTACATTGTGCCTATAGACCCCAGAGTTCAGGTCAGGTAGAAAGAATGAATAGGACTCTAAAAGAGACCCTAACTAAATTGTCCTTGGAGACTGGCGGTACCGATTGGACGGTGCTCCTTCCATTGGCCCTATTCCGGGTTAGAAATACACCTTCCCGATACCATCTTACTCCTTTTGAAATATTATATGGTGCCCCGCCTCCCCTCCTCACTTTAGGAAAAAAAATAAAACCTGATTGCCAAAATAACACTGACTTATATGCTAGGCTACTGGGACTCCAATTGGTCCAGAAAGAAATATGGTCCCAACTCGCCAAGGCCTACCAACCGGGAACACCGGGAGAAACTCATCCTTTCCAAGTCGGAGACTCCGTATACGTCCGTCGGCATCGAACCCAGACGTTGGAACCTCGATGGAAAGGACCATACACCGTCCTCCTAACCACCCCAACGGCCATAAAAGTGGACGGCATCGCTGCCTGGATCCATGCTTCACACGTGAAAGCTGCACCAGCGGCGGCATCATCAGGATGGCGGGCCCAAAGAACCGACAACCCGCTCAAACTCAAGCTTCTACGAACCTAAGACTTATAATTTTGGTTTTACTGCCTTTACTGACTGTAAGTGATTTTAGCCCTCACCTGCCCCAACGTCTAACTTGGCAGGTAATTTCTCAAACTGGAGATATAACCTGGTCCATTAGCCATACTGCCCCTCCCTGGACCTGGTGGCCAGACCTTTTTCCTGATGTCTGTAAACTGGCCATAGGAGCTCCCTATTGGGATCTAGAGAGTTATTATGATCAGCATAATGCTCCGTCCCAACTTCTAACTAAAGCTGATTACTCCGGAGAGGGTTGTAAAAACCAGGTCCGAAGAAGTTGGCTCAGAACCCTCTCCTTCTATGTATGCCCCGGGTTCCATCGCCCCCGATCCCTGAATTATAAATGTGGGGGAACTGAAAATTTATATTGCCAAAACTGGGGATGTGAAACCACAGGAGATACTTATTGGAGACCCACCTCAACTTGAGATTTTATTACAGTAACAGCCAACTACACTCATACTTCTTATAGGGGTCCCCGACCCGTCGCCCCCGAATGTTCAGGATGGTGCCACCCCCTCAAGATTTCCTTTAGTAATCCTGGAAAAAGAGATAAAAAATGGGTAAATGGCCACTCATGGGGCATTAGATTTTACAAGAATAGATATGATTTGGGAATATTAATGACCCTTAAGCTAAAGATTGAGACCCCTGCTCCTATATCAATAGGCCCAAATCCCGTACTTGGCCCCCCTTTGCTTCCCCCGGCCCCTTCAACTACGTCAACAAAGAATGAGACTAATGAAACCTCTGGATCCAAAGAACCCACAGTTAAGCCTGGGACTCCTCAGGATAGGATGCTTTCTTTGGTGCAGGCAGCCTTTACGGTCCTTAATGCTACAAACCCGGAGGCTACAAAATCATGTTGGCTCTGTTATGCTGCCCCTCCCCCTTATTATGATGCTATAGGATATAGTTCTAATTATACTAATGTCGGCTCCCCGGACCATTGTCGATGGAAACAGAAAGGGAACAGTAAATTAACTCTGTCTTCGGTTTCTGGAAATGGTACTTGTATAGGAACACCTCCCCAGTCCCATCGACACCTTTGTCATGATTTCAGCCTCCCTTCAGGCTCGGGATATCTTGTACCTCCCCAAGATGGATGGTGGGCATGTAACACGGGGCTCACCCCTTGTGTCTCTCTAGAGGTTCTCAACAATTCAGCTGATTTTTGTGTGCTAGTGCAATTAGTTCCTAGACTTATCTATCATTCAGATTCGTCCTTCTTAGATGAATACGAGGGAAAAACAAGAAGGAAGAGAAAACCTGTAACCCTCACACTGGCTGTCCTTCTAGGACTAAGAATATCTGCCGGGATAGGAACAGGAACCACAGCCCTCATACAACAACCCCAGTATTATGCAAGTTTAAGACAGGCTGTAGACATCGACCTTCGAGCATTAGAAAGTTCCATAACTCAACTAAAAGAATCACTCACCTCACTTTCAGAAATGGTGTTGCAGAATAGAAGAGGCCTAGATTTGCTGTTTCTTAAAGAAGGGGGATTATGCGCCGCTCTAAAAAAAGAATGTTGCTTCTATATTGATCATTCAGGAACCATTACCAAAACCATGGATAAACTAAGAGAACGTTTAGATAACAGGCAAAGGGAGAGAGAAAACGAAAAAGGATGGTTTCAATCATGGTTTGATAAGTCCCCCTGGTTTACCACCTTAATCTCTACTCTGTTGGGACCTCTTATTATTTTATTGTTGATTTTAACTTTTGGACCATGTGTTCTAAATCGCTTGATAGCATTTATTAGAGAACGTATCAGTACTGTACAAGTTCTAATGTTAAGACAACAGTACCAAAGTTTACGAACAGAAGGTTGAGATTCCATGATTGGAATCAATAGTCACAAGAAAAAGGGGGAAATGTGGGACTCGAGGGACATTGTTCCAGCTAATGATTAAGAACTCTCCAGACAATAGGGGCTTCTTAGACAATGGGTGAATTTCCAGGATGTCCGGCCCCCTCCCGAGAAGGAGGGAGATAAACAAAATAGGTGTCTATCAAAGACCAATCAGGCAGCTGGGGAGAAGGAGGGAGATAAACAAAATAGGTGTCTATCAAAGACCAATCAGGCAGCTGGGGAGAAGGAGGGAGATAAACAAAATAGGTGTCTGTCAAAGACCAATCAGGCAGCTGGGGAGAAGGAGGGAGATAAACAAAATAGGTGTCTGTCAAAGACCAATCAGACAGTTGGGGATAAGTTCCCTCTCTGGTCCGAGGCTAAGCCGGGACCAATCAGCAGGAGAACACAACCAAATCTATAATTTACATACAGGGAAGTGGCAACCTATAAAACTGACATATTCGCGCCCAAAAAGGTTCCTTCTTCGACCTCCTGCGTGAGGACCAAGGAACCCCGGTGCACCGGCCTTCAATAAACCTCTTGCGTTTTGCATCGACTTCCGACTCTTGTTGTTTCCTGGGCGAGTCGAAACTCCTAGGAGACCGCGCAGGTCTAACAGAATAATATTCCATTGTATACATATACAACATTTAGTTTATCCATTCATTTATCCATGGACATTTGGGTTGCTTCCATCTCTTGCTTATTGTGAATAACTCTGCAATGAACATGGGTGCACAAATATCTCTTCAAGATCCTGTTTTCACTTCTTCTGGATAAATACCCAGAAGTGGGATTGCTGGATCATGTAGTAATTCTATTTTTAATGTTTTGAAGATTTTTCCATACTGTTTCCCATAACAGCTGCACCATTTTGCATTCCCACCACCGACGCACAGGGATTCTAGTTTCTCTACGTCCTCTCCAGCACTTGTTATTTTCTGTGTGTTTTTCTTTTTTTGACAGTGATAATCAACATATTTTTAATTGAGCACCGATTATGTGTCAGGCACTAGAGCTGCTGGTACAGCATTGAACAAAAGATGCTAGAACAGGAGAAATTCTCTGAGCATGTGAAGCATGTCCTGAAGCAAAGAACAAGCTACCCAGCACAAGCTGTGGGGCAGGAGCAGGTTGGGGAACAAAGGAAAGAGAGGAATCGGAAACCAAGAGGCCAAGCTCCTAGCCCCTGGGCAAAGAGTATCCCCAGACTCCCTGCAACAAGAGAAGCCACCGCAATGAGAAGCCTGCGCATCGCAACGAAGAGCAGCCCCCGCTCGCCACAACTAGAGAAAGCCCACATGCAGCAACGAAGACCCAACACAGCCAAAAATAAATTAAAAAAAAAATTAAAAAAAAAAAGATTATCCCAAGTTTAATGAGTAGGAGCTGATAGTTTAAATCCGAATCAGTTATAAAGCAGAGAGCCTGTTTCCTATACCATGCTGGCTACAGGTTACCAATTGCTTGATAGGCAACAAGTGGATATTTATATATGAACCTTTTATACCTTTCATATTTTGTCACATCTAGGTATGCATTTGGAAATACTTCTTATAGAAAATGGGTTTACTGTTTCTCAACATTTTTTTCTCATGTTTTTAAGGTCCTAATGAAATAATCCTTTATGTATATAGCTGACTAAGAGTCAAGATTTTGGAGCCTAGAGTGTACAAAACCAGACAATCAGTACCCCTTACAGAATACGACAGTCTAAATGTGTAAATACCTCTGGACCGGCTACATCTTAATAAAGACCCAGAGGGAAGACATTCCCAATCCTCAGGTTGCTTCTTTTGATGGTAACCAAGTCAATGGGATATTATTCAGGTCTTTGGTTGGAGCACTAGAATCTACTCCTTTAATCAGTGCTCCCAAGATGGTTCTAATAATCAGATATGTTTGAGAAACACAATTTAAAATCATTTGAAAGGGTATCTGTAGTAATATAAGGCTGAAACCTATCTTATTTTCCAATTGTATTACTCTTCCTCAGCATATTCAGAAATTAGAAAGCAACCACAGTGCAGCTGTACTGTAATATGGGCCTAGTTCCATTAAATTCGAACTAGGCATACTCAAGAAGAGAAAATTAAAAATTCTTAAGTCAAATGCAAAATCCAAACTCCAAAAAAAAAACCACCTAGTCCCAGACCCCACACAGCTGAACAAATATATTTCAGAAACAAATACATGTCAAACAAACATATCCCAGGATCTGGCCTGTAACTACTTCTATCCTCTCTGTTGGTATCATTAAAGAGTCAGGACTCTACAATATATACACTAATGACTGAATGAAATTTTCACAAGACACAACTAAATAAATTAAGTATTATTAGGTATCAGCAGAAACTACTCCACTGAGTTAGGCTCCATGAAGGAAAAGAGAAATAAATGATTTGTGGTCCTTATCATCTGGTGGGCATGTTTGACATGTACCCAAATAAATTTGGGCCAAGGATGAATGAAGTACGTGTCATGATGATGGCATAGGAAGAGGATATATGGTCAAGAGAAGAGAGGAAGCTTGACTTACACTCAAGAAAGAGTGAAATGATTTCATAAAATAAGAGGCTTAACATTTAGTCCTGAGGAATGAGTTAGATTTGGAGAGATGGTAGGGATCGTTAACTCCAATTTTATAATCCAAGGAAACTGGGGTTCATGGCATTTAGTAAATTTTCCAGAGTAACACAGTTACTGCTCATCAGAGATAAGATTTGACTCTAGGCCTATTTGACTCCATACCCATGTTTTCAACCCTGCACCAAGCCGTAAGTATTTCAGGAGGCTAAAAAGGAAAGTGTGTTACAAGGCTATGGCAATGCAGATCGAGTCACAAGTTGGGGCTGGTGTGAATGCCTGACTAAAGAATCTGGACTTTATTCTTTGGGTTTTTAGAGGGAAGTATGGGAGCTTTGAAAACAGATGAAGCGACAAGATAAACATCCAACGATCAGATCCTCCTCTAGGCAATGGAGGATAGAAACTGAACACTGGAGTATCTGAGGAAAGTGGAGAGAGAAGTAATGAAGAGAAGAAAGTTTTTTTTTTTTTTAATGAAACTACTACTTAAAAAATGTCTAACCATTGCCCCACAGTAAAAATTCTGAAAACTCTGATGTGATTAGACACAAGACTTTAGAATAAATGAACGTGTTAACACCTATCTTCTAAATCTCCCAAATTCTTATGGTTCAATGAATATATTTTAAAGCTGCTTGTAAATATATAACACATAATACACAAAGATTCTTTGAAATGTCGAAAGTATTTCTTTCGTCCACCTAGGATTCTGGGGGCAGTTATAGTTACAACTACTGATTAGGATGAAGGGAAATGTCTACTAAACAAATCATGTAACAGCAGTTAAGAGCAATCCAACTGAAATAAATCATTCGCATTTTCATTGCCACCTACAGACTAGGTTCCTTTGTGGAGCACAAAGTATGACAAGATTGTTGACTGTTTAAGTATCAAATAGCTATCCATTTATTTTTTACTAGGAAATTTGTAATAGTTCAGGGATAACTTCAATAGCAGAGATAATCACTCACTGTAATTACTAGATCACTCTCCCTTACCTCAAATATATCTCATGCATTTGCCAAAAGTTTAATTAAAATGAGATGACTGGAGTAATTAATATCATAGTAAACATAAGACAAACTAATAAAATTGTAATTCTTCTTCTTTCATTCTTTCTGGCTATGCTAAAAGAGGCCATTTCAGTTTTCAGTAATGAGTTTCCTAAAACAGTTTCTATGATATTAAAAGTCTTCTTGATATTTGTCTTAAAGGGGAACAAAATTTGATGTGATGTAAGCTTGACCAGTGTGGAAAAATGACACTATGTTATATGGAACTTAAAGATATTTCCAGTAAATGAATAAAGCAATTTCTGTCCCAAGTTACTACAAATTCTTTATAAGATTTTATTTTAGCAAACTTTAACTGGCTAACCTAACTCTCTAAACTGTTCAAAGACATATATATATGTGTATATATACACATATATATGTGATATATACACATATCACTTAGAAATATATACAATCCATTTCAAGTTAAACAAGAATAAATGAATATATATTTAATGTATGCATGCTGAACTATTTATAAATAACATATTAAAAATACAGAGTTCCAAATGGTCCCTTTTAAGATAAACTTATTAAAGCAAAAGCAGTTTGAAATACAGTATGTGTACGAACTTTCTATCTCCCTACTTCTCTAAGAAAGAATGAATAACAGTCAAAAACAAAAAGTCATGGAAAATATAATGTCACTCTCACAAGGCC
Source organism: Stenella coeruleoalba (assembly GCF_951394435.1). Taxonomy (NCBI): domain Eukaryota; kingdom Metazoa; phylum Chordata; class Mammalia; order Artiodactyla; family Delphinidae; genus Stenella; species Stenella coeruleoalba. The sequence goes on from NC_137169.1 coordinate 138,126,934, forward strand.
ATTCTTGGGAATCCCGGTTTGTTCTCTTCACCTCTCCCAGAACATATTAAACCATAAGATGCAGTACATAAGAACTATCAAAAGGGAGCACTTTTGAGCCACCAAAATTGTATGTTAACTTAAAAACCACAATCTCCTAAACTACAGACAATGATACTATCTCAGGTATTTTATGTGCTAAAATGATCATTAAAAATTAAGCACCACATATAAGCTGCCATTTAGAATATTAATTTACCTTTGCTAATCATCTTTTTAACTTGAGGCTAAAAGAGTTCACTTACCATTTGGATATTCAGGCTCAGTCCAGGAGATGTTAAAGGAGTGAGGTGAATCCGGGTGCACTTTGGGGGCTGGCACGCCTTCGGGGGCCCTCTCCTCAGTCAGGGCCTGGCTGGCCTCACTCACCGTGCATCCACCCCCGGTGCAAGCCTGGACAGAGAGACAAAAAGAGCCCATTTCACTTTGGGGCCCCAAAGTTTAGATGAGCATTGAAGAAAGAGAGTTCACCATAAAGAGTTCCAGGTCCTTTAAAATAATGCTCTCTTTTTTAACCTTCCACCCCCCAAATAAATTTGTTTCATTGCTGAGGTTTGACATTTAATTTGTTTGCTTTTTAGGACACGAGACATCCATCTCCAACGATCAAGCAATAACCCAGAATGAAAGAATATATGGATTATGAATACGTCCTAAGTTAGAGCCTAGAGATGGGGCATATATTGACTGTGTGAATAGCCACGATGAAATTATCCTCACACAAAGGTTCTTCGAATGAATTAAACACACACACACACACACACACACACACACACACACAACTGTGTACACCATATGAGAAAAGTACTAGAGATTGAAGACTACTTCAGGACAAAACAAGTGATTTCTAGAAAAAAAAAAAAGAACACAGAAAATATAATCGCTTTCTACTTACTGTAGCGTGAGCAATACGTTTAAAGTAGAACACAATGTGAAATGGAATAAAACAATATTTCTCATAAATTGACAACAAAGCAGTTGTTGAGTGAACGTTCATTGGCTTTAAGGGTCAAGTCATTTACTTACGTGCCGGGGGAACTGAGCTTCAATACGTGGCCAACAAACTTAAAATGCTCACAGAACCCCCAAATTCCCAAAGGAGGGAGGGTTCCAGAAATGGATTCATGGATATTAGGGATATTCAGAAACTTCTGTGTACATTTCCATCATAAACTGCCAACAATTCCAAATAAATGTTTCAGCATGTGAGGAAAATATCACCCCTACCTAACATATGAGATAAGCACTTCTCCAGGAAATTGAGACATGCACACAGTTTTTCCAGCCTATGTCTGCTAGTAAATATCAGCAATTCTGTCTTTATATAACGCAGCTATTTGAAAACGACGCTAAAGCTTTGCTCAGTACCTTTTTAAGTTACAACTGTAATTTACACAATAAGATGTAAAGATCTTTCAAAAAGCACTAAACTTTACCACGAGCATTAAGCAAATGAAGCGAAATCCTAGGACCATGTAAAAGGCAGGCAGTTATTCAGTTCATTTTCATGGAAGGTAGATATGACTAATAGTAAAACACCGAAAGCCCTCTCTATTTTTTCGGGCCTGTACCAAGCTTTCCAGTTTGATACTGAAGGAATGACCTTTTGATACTTAGAGCAGTTAGTATTCTTTTTCCTAAAGATAGAAGAAAGCTGACTGATTTTAAAGGTATTTTCTTATACTGAAGTATACTACTTGTAAAGTTGCTGCAAAAGAGCTTCAAATTCTTCCCTCTAAGTAACAATAAATGGTCCGTAGACTCGGAGATCAATTTTACCTCTTATTGTAAGAAGACAACAGTAACCCATGTCTTCAGGATAATTTCTCAGCGTAAGCAAGTTTCAGATGGGCTAAACTGTGGCCTGGGCATGAAACTGCATTAAGATTGGGGACCTAATTAACCTCTGCGGGTTTCCTCTAATGCTCAGCTGTGGCAGGTGCATATCTCTGTAAGAGATAAACCATACTCCTCCTGAGAACAGAATCTTGGCAAATAAGGAGAAATCAATTGAGCTCCTGATTCGAAGCCCTAGGACATGTTGCTATTAGCCCAAGAAATAACTACCTGAACGTTAAAACAGAAGAATTAAAAAAAAAAAAATTTCCAACGTGCTAAAAGTCCACCAGAAAACGTGGCAGGAAAAGAGGCTGTGTGAGACAGCTGAATTATCGAAGGAAAATGCTCAAAGGAGCATACTTTCCAGTCCTTAGAGACAGATAAATCCATCCACTGGCATTTCATAGACTTTTTTTTCCTTAGGAGGGAAAAAATGTTGCAGCATGTTATGCTGAAACTCAAACCACACTGGGATGTAATTCTAATAGTCTCTTTGTCACTATTGTTTTTCTTATTTGTGGCCTAAGAATTCCCCCCGCCATCTCTCCCAGAGAAATACTGTATGTACTATGTGACATTTCACTATGTATTTTTTAAAACAGAGCGTGAATTAAAATTTACTTCGTTTTGAGAATTTTATGGGATGGGGAATTCTGGAATAAATAAAGACATCCTCTGGTTTGGAAGGACTGTTTGTTGGGGTGTGTCATGGAAGACCCATAAACTAGCAACTTGATAAAAAGCCTTTTAAGGGTCCAAGGAGTTTATGAGAGAATTTTCCTTGTAAATGAACCCGAATTTACAAAGGAGTTGCTGAAACAACAGAATTACCTGCAAGATATTTTATTTTGTTCTTTTTTTCCCACGTTCTTTTTGTATGCATTTAGAGGCGCTAGGTGAGTGGGGTGAGTATCTTAGTTCCTTCAATAAGGTAATAAATGTTCTTAAAGTTGCTTCTGGGTATAGCTTTTATCAATTACAAATATACTGTTTTAAACTGAGGAGTCATACTACCACCCTGAAGTGATGAGTAACCGGTCCAAATAAGAGATTCAATTTTGGTACAGTAAAATGCATAACTAATAAAAGCGTATCAATTATTTTTGAAATCATGACTATTAAGAACATCTAAAACTAGGATTCTCTTTTCTAAGAGGTTGTTTTCAGATAAGTAGCGTCTGATGATGTTAAGAATGCAGCATGTTTTTAAAGTATGAAGAAAAAGAACAAGGCCATGTTATCTAGAAATGATCTTTAGAAAATTTAAAGCTCATCAGTTCCAAGAACCTTTCCAGGAAATATACTTAACATTCATCAAGAGGCAAATGTGAATATTTTTAATATGAATTTATCAAACTATCAAAGTAATATGAATATTATCAAACCATACATATCTCAATACCTGTCTTACAAGCTTCCTTATTTAATTGCTGGCTTATTATCTTAACCAGGAGCTACCACACTTTGCAATACCATTTGTTGAGTGGAACAAAATATTATACTGTTTCTTCTAGGACAAAGAGCTCGTATTTTGAACCACACAGTCCCTAACTCTGACATTTTACAGCAAGTTATTTGATTCACGTCGGAAGTCTCAGATTCTTTATGAAATAAATGTACTCAGTGTTCACTCATTCATTCATTCTTTCAAGAACTGTTTGCGAGCTTCCAGTTTCCGGACACCTTGTTTAACTCCGCCGATATATGCAGTCTCTACCCTTTAGGAGTTTCTAATGCAGGCAACAGGGGAAATTACACGAAACCACATGAAGTAACACACCTGCTCCAGTCTGGAGTAAATCACATGGAATGCCCATGTATTTTTCTCTAATGCCTGCCTAAATGCTTTGTTATCTGTAAGTTTTGTTCCTTAGCACTTAGCATGCTAAGAGGCAACTCCACGTGGCTGAGAACCTGATCTCCACCTATTAATCTCATGACCTTGAAAGCCAGTTATTATGTTGAAACTGTAAATATACACGAGTTCCTCAATTAACCAAGATGAACCTAAAACGTTCTGGTTCATTAAATTTATGGGTTAACAGAGTTAAAGTAAAAAACCTTTTAGTTGAATACTTCCTGAAGATGTATCAGTGTATTTTCTGCCCTAACAAATACAGTGAAATCAAAAATAATATGAGCAAATTTACTTCCCTAACAAGAGTTGGGACAAAGACGTCCACGTCTTTATGACATCTTGCACCAACATCATTCAGTGGCTGACAGGTCTCCTTCGACTTCACAAAATATTATTTGGGGTCACCTTTTTAGCATCATAGAATTTTAGGGCTCAAAGAGACATTAAAAATCATTTAATTCAAAGTCTTACTTTTAGGCTTGAAGAACCTAAGACTCAGTGCAGTTAAGTGAATGTGTCTTAGGTCATTCAGTTAGTGGCAAAATCTGAATTAAAAGTCAAGAGAGCAGACTCCCAATCTAGTGGTATTTATTTTTCAAGGTATTACAGATTTATAAAACATAGAAGATTCAGGTGAATTTTCATTGACTGCGCAGAATAGCCTAAAAATCGCCTTGGAAGTAGAAATTTGTCTCCTATCCTCTGCTTCCTTCTAATCCAAACCAAGAGCAACACAATTTCTGTTTAATTTTAGTTGCTTCTAAACCATAGGGACTTTTCTTATTTTGATATCACCACTGTTTTGAAAATAGTGTGGATTTCTGTATTAGCTTTTGAAAAGCAAGTTCATACACTTCTTATATCTTGGGTAATAAAGGTAAGTAATTCAGAAACCCATCTGCGTGCTGAACACCTAGGCACATGAAGCCAGTTCTGAACAGGATTTTTAACATTGTCTCATTGCCCTTGTTTGATGGTGTCAGGTCAGACAGCAACAGTTGAATGTAGTTTATTTTCTTGTGGTATAATATTTAGAGCATTCAAGAGCATGTTAAGTGAAATGAATGCATACACAGTGTCTACATAAATGTAAATTTATTCATAATCAAGAGCAGAATATTTTCTATGGCATTTATCAAAGCAAATATCCTTATATAGGTATTACTATAAAATGAAGAGTGTGTTTAAAACAAATAGGGACAATCTCATGTTTATATTCAGTTATTTTCAGATGTGCTATTAAACTTAAAAAAGATTATATTTCATCAAAAAACAAAAGGATCTACTGAGTATAAATTCCACAGTAATATCAAGGTCTTTTAAAAGACCTTTGTGTAAACGTGCTATTTTGCATTAAAAAATGCTATCGCCTGTCTAAACCGTGTTGATTCTAGGGTTTTATTAAGTGACTGTTCTTTTGAGACAGAAGTGTAATGTAAACCAGGGTATAATAATAATCAAGAATATTTGGGGGTCATTTAAACCTTCATTTAAAAATATAAGACCTATATTTTCATACTGCACATTGCTTTTCAAATGAATACAAGCCCCATGGGGAAATAACTTTGTTAATCCAAGCATTTTCTAAAAAGCCCTCAACAATTATGACATTCTACAGACAATAAAAAAGAAATAATTTCTGATAATCCCAAATTAGATTTGGAAAAACCTACTGATTCAGATGGTTATTCTATTGTTTGGCATAATCTAAAATAAATATGTAGGTATCAGATCAGCAGAATTTTCACTTTGTATTTGAAGTGAGATTTCAGTGTAAATAGCAATACAAGAGAATTTTGTTTTGTTTTGTTTTTAAGTGAGGCATGGAGAGAAGATGAGACAAAAGAAAGGGAAGCAGCAAGGGGAACGATGGGGACAGAGAAACTGATAAAAGTAAAGTGAACTTACTCCCAGCTTGACGAAGTATTTATTACCAGGAAAAAGGTACTGCAGCACATGATCCTGAAAAAGTTCTGTACTATTATAGATGACATCCCAAATTGTAAAATCATGCGTGTGATTTGAAATATATAGTATATAGCGCTCTAGAATTCCGTTTACTTTTCTTGGTTGTTTCCACCTGGGAATGAAAAAATATAGCATTATTATCATCATACCTTCAAGTCCAATCTGAAATGTGCGGGATTTTTAAAAGACACATATGAACTTGGATTTATGCCACTGTAAAGAAACACACTGAGAGCTCAAAAGTGATTCACTTATAAAACCCAAGTAGTCATTAAATGTCTATTCTGAATGGTATAAAAATATGACATAGTACCTGCTCTCTAGTTATTTATATTTTTAATTAGCTAATAATACAAAAATGTATGAGTGAGCACTTGATTTTGAGCTTAAGCCATAGAACAAAAATTGGGAAAAGTACTGAGAACTTCTGAGAAATGAGAGGGAGAGATAATTGCATAATTTTCAAGCCACAATTGTCTTGAGAAATGCAGCAATCTAACACAGAGGTAATATGCAACTATAGAAGAAAAGCTGAGATTGGAAAGGCTGAAGTACTCAGATAAGACTTCTTGAATGAGGTGACACACTGCCTGGATACATACGACTGTATACTTGATAGATGGATGGGAATTGGTAGGCAGAAGGAAAAATACTCCAGATGAGGGTTACAAAGTGTCAGTGGGAATGAGTAGGACAAGTCATGGAACAGACAGAAATTGGTAAATTGAGAAATAATTATCATAGTGGGAAATCTTTTAAGGTAAATAAAGTGGGCTCAGCTTGGGACGCTGTGAAAGCCAATGGAAGAGTATAGACCTGGAACAATGGGATATAAATCACAGTGTTTTTCAGCTTAAATGAATATCATAATTTCTTCAGTTCAAACTCTTTTACCGATGAGAAAACAGAGACCAAGAGCGATGAAAGTAAACAAGTATTAGCTAGTGGGAAGAGAGGTCTATTGAGTTTTAATTCAGTACTGCAATATACCTTGTACCTCACGTATTAGCAAATGGATCAGTAATATCAAAAATAATCTGAACGTGCCAATATGCGAAAGCTTCTTTCCGACTTCAAATGCTGGGGAACAAGATAGTCTTAGTTTGTAATCAAAAAGAAGAAATATGGGCTTCCCTGGTGGCGCAGTGGTTGAGAGTCCGCCTGCCGATGCAGGGGACACGGGTTCGTGCCCCGGTCCGGGAAGATCCCACATGCCGTGGAGCGGCTGGGCCTGTGAGCCATGGCCGCTGAGCCTGCGCGTCCGGAGCCTGTGCTCCGTAACAGGAGAGGCCACAGCAGTGAGAGGCCCGCGTACCGCAAAAAAAAAAAAAAAAAAAAAAAAAAAAAAAAAGAAGAAGAAATATAATTGTGCTCTCTAATTCCAAAACATTGCAAATAATGCCTCACATATAAAAAGCCCAAGGTAAGTAAGTGGTCAGTTTTTCCCTTATTGAAGTTTGCACAGAATCTGCATACATGTGTAGCTCAGCCTGATTGCATAAAGACAAAATGGAAATTAAGTTGGCAAGTGATAATCAAAGGTTCCCAGAACCACTGAACTAATCACCTCTATGCATTTAATCACAATAAAATTAATTTTATGTCACAAACCCTTCCCTTGATTGAACTCACTGGGATTCTTGCATGAACCAGTGTGTGACAGTGACAACATTTCTACTTACTGTACGGATATAGTTCTAGAATCCAGGACGGTCAGAATTGGGGGATCCACATGGTCTGGTGGCAGCTGTGCCGTGTACAGTATGACCACGGAACTGTTTGTACATCCCACACATGTGCAAGCACTGAGTAGAAACTGGTGGGGCGTAAAGGCCATTAAATCTAGGGGGTGGAGGAAACAAGAATGTATTTACCATCATAATTTTGATTCAGGAGATCTCACTTATTCTCTACTTTCCTACTTCTTAGAACTGTTAAAGTTTAAAATAAGAATCAATAGACATACAAATCAATAGCAATAAAATATAGGCTGTTTTATCCTTTAAACATACTATGGTCAGTTGTAAATAGAGAAGTGTCAGTCAAACTTTTTCTTTTAACAAATTTGACTGTTTTCTTCATTGTCTGCGACCAGGTAAATCATTTTCTGAGTTTAGAGTTAGTTCAAGGCCTCTGTTCAAAAATAAATGAGACATTTAAATTATTTTAAAGACATATTTGAAGACAACAGGTCTGGCTTTTGAAATGCAAATAGATAGCTTATAAGAGTGACTTTGCTCTTGTAATTCCTTTTGTTGAATTTTTTTCTTCTCCTGTCCACCTGACCAACTACGTATTATTTGACCTTCAAGTTGTCCAGGCTCAGTGCAAATGACAATTTCTTTCTTAAGATTTCCCAAATGCACTGGGCCGTGACCCCTGGCACAAGGTGGAGCTATCATCCTCTCCTTTGTCTCCCAGGGTTTCGCACATGCTTTGGCATAGCGCTTACAACCCTGTGTCATAACGATTTGTTTCCATGACTATCTGATCCATCAGACTGGACACTGTAAAGGAAGCAATGGTGCTGTATTCATTTCGCATCCTCGATATCTAGCACAATGTCTGGCGCATTGTAGGTTCGAATATATGTTTGAATAAATGAAGAAAGAATTAATGAATGAGATGATCTAGATGTAGTTGAGCTAGGTATAGTTGATCAAGAGAGTGGGTTAGTACCCTAGCCAGCATAATCTCTCCCTCCCCTGAACTTCCCTGGTACTTTATACCTATCTGCCTCTCTAATGGATACCATATTCCCTTGTGTTAAAAGAAACTAATCTGTAATTTACTAATTTAATTCTAAAATACCCCAAACACTTCTTTTATAAAGGTACACAATAATTAGTTTGTTGAATGAATCTAAGCAAAGTTCAGTCAACTTTACCAAGATTTAAACATCAGTCACATTTTTATACTACTAGAAATAATCATTATTTTCTGGAATACTTTTGAAATAAGGTAGTTACAATGTAAGCAACACATCTTCTTTAAAGATCATTAACCTTGAACCATTACAATTTCATGTTTAAAAGATGAATGAAATGCAGCCTAATTCAGGGAAATAGATACTGCATCGCACTGACAGCAAAAGTAAACTGGGAAGAGAACACTTTGATTTTCATGCAAAGTATAATCAATTGGTTAAACATGTAGGCCATCAGAAGAAAGGCAAAAACATTTTTTACACTAAATATAGTTACTCTAGAACAAAAGGTGATTATCAAGAAGAGACTTGCAATGCTTTGATTAAGCCTTGTTTGCTTCACAACTTTATCCTACAAGTACTTGATGGTATCAAGTTAAGGGGGGGGCACCCTCAGGCAATGGGGTCAGAAGATAAGTTATAAGGACACTTTGAAGTTGGTGTTAAAACTTTGGGCTTGCCAGGGACTTCTGAGAGATGGCAGGAACAGCTACACCCTGTGTGCGCAAATCAGACAGAACTGGGGTACTTTCATTTGGAGAAACATTCTATGAAACTTATAAAGTTAAAAATCAAGAGAACAGTGGCCTCAGATGCTACAAAGAGAGCAAACTATTATTTACTGTGGGATAACTTCAGGCACAAAACATGTCCTACTAGCAGGTCCAATCTTGGCCAAAACTATAATGTGTTAATATGCTAACATGTTATATCTGTCATTTCCCTGTTTTCGTCATCTTCTCCTTCTGATTCTCAGGAACTTGGTGACCGTAGCCTCTCGTCCCTCCCACTTGTCTGAATTCCTTGCATTCCTGAGAAAGGGAAGCTGGGGATTTGACTCAAAAGCCAGTTTCAGGAGCAAAACCAAGGAGGACACAGAGCCTAGGGGAAAGGGGGAATCCCAGATGGGTAAGTCAGTGCAACTAGGGAAAAGCTGTAGTATTTGAATATGAGAATACAACAATCTTCTCTGAAAGGACATGCCCCAGCAAGAAATTGTATTCCATGGGGCTGATTCCAAGTGACTTTGGAATATTTTACATGAGAATCTCTCCCAGCCACACCAGTGTCTTGGTCAGCTGCAAACCTGACTGGATGCTACAATGCTCTTTTGCCAGTGAACTCTTTGTGGTGGGCAGTTTTCTTGCTTTCTTGCATTCTAGCTTGTGGAGGCAGGGATCTGGCTACCTAATTTGCAGGTGGTGAAGAAGTCGTAGCGTTCAAAGGTGGCCTGAGCCTTACCCGTATGTGGGGCAGACTTGCGTATCTGGGAGTCCTTAGTTATCTTGAGCTGGTGGGGTCAGAAAGCATCATCCTAGTATCACCATACCAAGTATCTCCTTATCATAGAATGCCCCATTCTCTTTTACACTACAGCCTCCATGCTTTGAAGGTGACCTTAATCAAGGAACTCCTAAACTCACGCAGAATATCTACTCCTAAACTCACCCAGAGTGGGAGTATCTTCCTGTATTAGTTCCAGGATTAGTCTGTGCCGGGATTCTACTCTGACAAAATAAGCTCCTCCATAGATTGGGAAGCATCCATGTATATGACAGTCAGGACTGGGGGAGACCAGGATGAGGAAGTGAGCATGCTTAGAAGGGCCATGTTGCTAGAGAGCGCCGGTAGGACTGGTGACCCAGGATTGAAGTAGAAAATACCAAATCTTGTCAAGTCCTCCATTCACAGTTAGGGTTTACCCCAGACTACTTATGGGTGAGCAAGTTGTTGCATTTTCGGAGATACAGAGTGAAGTAAGCCAGAAAGAGAAAAACAAATATCCTATATTAATGCATATGTGTGGAATCTAGAAAAATGGTACAGATGAACCTACTTCCAGGGCAGGAATAGAGATGCAGACGTAGAGAGCAGACATGTGGATGTGGGGGGGAAGGGGAGGGTGGAATGAATTGGAGATTAGGACTGACATATATACACCACCATGTGTAAAATAGATAGCTAGTGGGAACCACTCTAAGGCACAGGAAGCTCAGCTCGGTGCTCTGTGACAACCTACATGGGTGGGATAGGGGATGGGTGGGATAGGGGTGGGGTGGGAGGGAGGTCCGAGAGGGAGGGGATATAGGTATACACATAGCTGATTCACTTCACTGTGCAGCAGAAACCAACACAACATTGTAAAACCATTATACGCCAATAAAAAAAATGGCTTTAAATTGAATGTTGACCAGGGTTTAAGGCTGTTCCTGCTATAAAATATGAAAAGTGCCACAGAAAACAAAGAACAGAGAGAGAAGAATCAGGAGTGCTCAGTAATTTTAAAGGCGAGAGTCAGCGGTGTTAACTAATTTATTGTCATAATCATTTTGCAATACCTGTAAGTCAAGCCATTATGCTGTATACCTTAAACTCATGAAGTACTGTATATCAAGTATATGTCAATAAAACTGAAAGAAAAAGAAAGGCAAGAAACAGCGGAGGCCACAGCAGCAAGATGATATTTTTGGCAAAGACTTGGAAGGAGTGAGGGTAAAAGTTGTGGGGATTTTAAGCAAAGGACCATTCCAGGAGAGGAAACAAGGATAGCAAAGACTTGAAAGGAGGAACAACCCCAGAATGGTCATGGCAAGGAGGCCAGTGAGGCTGGAGCAGAGGCAGAAAGAAGAGATGACATCAGACAATTAATAAGGGACCTGATCACATGAGCCTTATAAGTCTTTGTATGGATTTTGGGTTTTAATCTGAGATAACCTTCTTAGGAAGCCACGAGAAGATTTTGAACAGAGCAGTCAGATATAGATTTCGTGAATATCACTCTGGGTGCTGGGTATAGATTACAGTGAGCAAAGAACATATACATTCTTAGTGTACAAAAACGCAACTGCATTTTATATACTGATTTTGTATCATGCAACTTTATTGAATTCGTTTACTAGTTCTAAGTTTTTTGGTGGCATCTTCAGGATTTTCTACATATAGTAGCATGTCATCTGCAAACATAGACAATTTTACTTCTTGCTTTCTAAGATGCCTTTTATTTATTTTTCTTGCTTGATTTCTTTGGCTAAGACTTCCAGTACTATGTTGAATAAAAGTGGTGACAGTGTGCATCTTTGTCTTGTTCTGATCTTAGAGGAAATGCTTTCACTTTTCACCATGGAGTATGATGTTAGTCTTGAATTTGTCATATACAGCCTTTATTATGTTGAGGAATATATCTTCTATACCCAATTTGTTGACAGTTTTTGTCTTGTTGAATTTTGCCAAATTTTTTTTGCATCTATTGAGATGATCATATGATTTTTATTTTTTATTTTATTAATGTGGTGTACAACATTTATTGATTTGCATATATTTTGAACTGTCTTTGAATCCCAGGGATCAATCCCACATGATCATGGTGTATGATTCTTTTAATGTGCTGCTGAATTTGGTTTTCTACTCTTTCGTTAAAAAATTTTGCATCTATACATCAGGAGTATTGGCCTATACTTTTCTTTTCCTGTAGTGCCCTTATTTGGCTTTGGTATCAAGGTAATGCTGCTCTCGTAAAATGAGCTTGGGAGTGTTCCCATCTCTTCAATTTTTGGAAGAGTTTGAGAAAGACTGGTGTTAATTCTTCTCTAAATGTACAATTCACCAGGAAAATCATCTGGCCCTGAGCTTCTCTTTATTGCAAGGTTTTTGATTACTGTTTCAATCTTCTTACTAGTAATTGGTCTGTTCAAATCTTCTGTTTCTTCATGATTCAGTCTTGGTAAATTATATGTTTCTAAGTTATATGTTTCATCTATTTCTTCTAAGATGTCCAATTTGTTGGTGTATAATTGTTTATAGTAGTCTCTTATGATCCTTTACATTTCTTTGGTATTACTTGTAATATCTCCTCTTTCATTTCTGATATTTCTTCTTTTTTTATTAGTTAGTCTAGCTAAAAGTGTGTCAATTTTGTTTCTCTTTTCATAAAAGCAGCTCTAGGTTTTGTTGATCTTTTCTACTGTTTTTTAATCTCTTTTATTTATTTATTTATGCTCTAATCTTTTATCTTTCCTTCCCTCTGCTAACTTTGGGCTTAGTTTGTCCTTGTTTTTCTAGTTGTTTAAGGTGTCAAGGGAGGTTGTTTATTTATGATAGTTCTTTTTTCTTAATGTAGGCATTTGTCACTATAAACTTCCTTTTTAGAACTGCTTTTGCTGCATCCCATAAATTTGGTAGATGTATTTTCATTTTCATCAGTTTTGAGATTTTATTTGATTTCCCTTTTGATTTCTTCTTTGACTCACTGGTTGTTCAGGAGTGTATTGTTTAATGTCCACACACTTGTGAAGTTTTCAGTTTTTCTCCTGTTATTGATTTCTAGATTCATACCATTTTGGAGAGGAAGGACATTTGGTATGATTTCAGTCTTCTTACATCTTCTAAGGCTTGTTTTGTGACTTAACATATGCTCTATCCAGGAGAATGTGCACTCGATAAGAATGTATATTCTGCTGCCGTTGGGAGGAATGTTCTGGATATGTCTATTTGGCTTATTTGGTTTAAAGTGAAGTGCATGTCCAATATTTTTCTTTTGATTTTCTGTCTAGCTGGTGTATCCATTGTTGAAAGTGGATTATTGCAGTCCTTTACTATTATTGTACTATTGTCTATTTCTCCCTTCAGATCTGTTAGTATTTGCTTAATATATTTATGTGCTCTTATGTTGGGTGCATATTTATTCATAATTGTTATATTCTGTTGATGGATTGACCCTTTGTCATTGTATAATGACCCTGTCTCTTGTTACTGTTTTTGACTTAAAATCCATGTCTGATATTGATATTATTTGTCTGGTATTGTCTGATATTCTCTGATAGCTATTCCTGCTGTCTTTAGATTTCCATTTGCACGGAATACCTTTTCCCATCCCTTCACTTTCACTCTATGTGTATTGATGTGTATCCTTAAAGTTGAAGTGAATCCCTTGTAGGCAGCATATAGTAGGATCTTGTTTTTTAATCCATTCAGCCACTCTATTCCATTTAGTTAATTATTGATAGGTAAAGACCTACTAATACTATCTTATTAACTGTTTTCTGGCTGTTTTATAGTTCCCTTATTCCTTTCTTCCCCTTTTGCTGCCTTTCTTTGGGAGATAATGATTTTCTACAGTGGTATTCTTTGATTCTCTTCTCCTTAACTATTGTGTATCTACTTGTGTATTTTTGCTTTGTAGTTACCATGAGGCTTACATAAGACATCTCACGACAGTCTCTTTTAAGTTAATAACAAGTTAACTTCAATCACATACAAAAACTCTACCCTTTTATTACCCACCCATATTTTGTTTCTGATGTCTCAATTTACCTCTTTTTTTTTTTTTTTTTTGCGGTATGCGGGCCCGTCACTGTTGTGGCCTCTCCTGTTGCGGGGCTCTGGACGCACAGGCTCAGTGGCCATGGCTCACGGGCCCAGCCGCTCCGTGGCATGTGGGATCTTCCCGGACCGGGGCACGAACCCGTGTCCCCTGCACCGGCAGGCAGACTCTCAACCACTGCGCCACCAGGGAAGCCCTACTTCTTTTTATATTGTGTATCCATTAAGAAATTATTGTAGCTATAGTTATTTTTTAAACTTTTGATATTTAAACCTTTATATTAGGGTTAAATGATTAATGCACCACCATATCACAGTATTAGGGTATTCTCAATTTGACTATATACTCACCTATGCCAGTATGTTTTATATTTTCATATATTTTCATGTTACTAGTTAGCAGTTTTCCATTTCAACTTGAACTCCTTTCATCATTTCTTATAAGGCAGGTCTAGTGATGATCAACTCCAGTTTTTGTTTGTTTGTGAAAGTTTTTGTGCCCTTCATTCCAGAAAGACAACTGTGCTGGCAAAAATATTCTTGGTCAGCATTTTATTTTTCTTTCAACACTTTGATTATATCATCCAACTCTCTCTTTACCTATAAGGTTACTGCTTAGAAATCCACTGATAGACCTATGGAAGTTCCTTTATTTGTGAGAAATTTTTCCTCTTTTTGCTTTTAAAATTCTTTGTCTTTGATTTTAGACAGTTTTATTTATAATGTCTCAGAGAAGATCATTTTGGATTGAATACTTGGGGTGACTTATTACCTTCATAAACTTCTATGTTCTAATCTCTCCCCAGATTTGGGAAGTTCTCAGCTATCATTTCTTTTAATAAGCTCTCTGCCTCTTTCTCCCTCTCTTCTCTTTCTAGGACTCCAGTGATGTGTAAATTGATTCTTTTAATGGTATCCCATAATTCATGTGAGCTTTCTTCACTCTCTTTCATTCCTGTTTTGCTCCTCTGACTAGATGATTTCAAATGACCTGTCTTCTAGTTCACGAATTCTTCTGCTTGGTTGAGTCTGCTCTTGAATCTCTCTATTGACTTTTTCAGTTGAGTCATTACATTCTTCAACTTTAGGAATTCTGTTCATTTGTTGTTGTTGTTTTAATGATTTCTATTTCTTTGCTGAGCTTCCTATTCTGTTTATCTAATTTCATTTAGTTTTCTATCTTTGTTTTCTTGTAGTTCATTCTATTTCCTTAAGAGGATTATCCTGAACTCTTTGTCAGACAGTTCATAGATCTCCATTTATTTAGGGTTAGTCATTAGAGTTTTATTAGTTTTCTTTGGTGGTGTCATATTTCCTTGATTATTCATGATCCTTATGGATCACGGTGTCTGCTCATTGAAGGAAGTAGGCATCTCTTGATTACCTAGGACCAGCCTAATGCCTGGATCCACTGGGGCAGGCCTGGCACTTGAGTCTGTGGTGATGGCCCTGGGACCTGTATCTATGTGAGCTGACATGGATCCTGGTTCCAGGGGGCCAACCAGGTGCCATGAACTACTGGGTGGGCCCATAATCTGGGTCTGTAGCAGCTGATCCAATATTTGGATATTCCACGAGCCTGGTACTGTGAGAGCAGACCTGGAGCCTGATGGCATGAGGGCTGGCTTGGAGCTAGGGCAAGCCTGGACCTGGAACTACATGAATCGGCCTGTGACCTGGGGCCTCAGGAGCTGGCTCGTATTTGTTGGGAGCTGGTTTTGCACGTGGTCAGGCCAAGGGCCTGGGTATGTGTGCTGGAGCTGGACTTAAAACTGGGGCTGTAAAGGCTGGGCCTGGTAAACGGGATCTGCTTGGGACCACTGGAGCTGGCTAGCATATGGGTGGACCAGTGGCCTGGTTTCCTGTTGGACTGCTGAGAGCCTGGAGCTAGGGAAGACATCTGGAACTGGAGGAGTCACCTGGGGCCACTGGAGCCTGGTGCAGGGTTGAGCTGGGGCCTTGGGTTTGCAGGGGCCTACTAGGAACCTGGTGTTGTAGAAATTGCCTAATGCTACAAAACCTGCTTGGGGCTACTGGAGCCAGAAGGTGCAGGGTAAATCAGGGGCCTGGATTCATGGGAGTACACATGGAGCTACCTGGGGCCTTAGGAGTCAGCCTGGTGCTGGGACAGACCAGATCTAGGATCTGTGGTGAAGTCAGATGCTCACTTTACTCTCCTTCTCCCATGGGGAGAGTGTCTCTCTCCATGCTGGGCTGCTTGGGCTTGGGGGAGGAGGGATGGGGATAATGTGAATCTATCTTTCTTGCCCTCCCCAATGCATCTTTCTTATTTTTGTGCTTCACCCATGTGCTATAACCCCTAACCGGGAATCCTTGGCTCTTATGAAGGTATTTCTGTGTGTGGATAGTTGTGATATTTCTTGCAGGGGGAAAGGCAAGAAAGCCCTGTGCCACCATTTTGCTAACATCACTTCAAGAGGATCTCTGGATATGTTTTAAAGGCAAAGGTATTAAGATTCCTCAGTGCACTGTAGGTAGAGGGCAAGAAAGAAGAGCCAAAGTTGACTCCAAGTCTTGTGGCTTGAGCAAAGACAAGGACAAAGTAACCATTTATTGGGTTGAAGATCAAATACAAAACAGGTTTTGAAGGGGAAGATTAAAAAGTCATGCTTTATGGAGCTGAAGGAATCAGGGTTACTGACTTCAGACTATACTACAAAGCCACAGTAATCAAAACAGTATGGTACTGGCATAAAAAGAGACACATAGCTCAATGGAACAGGACAGAAAGCCCAGAAACAAACCTACACACCTATGGTCAATTAATCTATGACAAAGGAGGCAAGAATATACAATGGAGAAAAGACAGTCTCTTCAATAAGTGGTGCTGGAAAAACTGGACAGCTACATGTAAAAGAATGAAATTAGAACATACTCTAACACCATATACAAAAATAAACTCAAAATGGACAAACTATCTAAATGTAAGACCAAATACTATAAAACACCTAAAGGAAAACATAGGCAGTACAGTCTTTGACAGAAATTGCAGCAATATCTTTTTGGAACTTTCTCCTAGAGTATTGAAAATAAAAACAAAAATAAACAAATGAGACCTAATTAAACCTAAATGCTTTTACACAGCAAAGGACACCATAAACAAAGTGAAAAGACAACCTACAGAATGGGAGAAAATATTTGCAAATGATGCAATTGACAAGGAAATAATTTCCAAAATATACAAACAGCTCATACAGCTCAGTATCAAACAAACAAACAACCCAATCAAAAAATGGGCAGAAGATCTAAATAGACATTTCTCCAAAGAAGACATACAGATGGCCAACAGGCACATGAAAAAAATGCTCAACGTTGCTAATTATTAGAGAAATGCAAATCGAAACTACAATGAGGTGTCATCTCACACCGGTCAGAATGGCCATTGTCAAAGAGTCTACAAATAATAAATGCTGGAGAGGGTGTGGAGAAAACGAACCCCTCCCACACTGTTGGTGGGAATATAAATTGGTGCAACCACTATGGAGAACAGTATGGAGGTTCCTGAAAAAACTAAAAATAGAACTACCATATGATCCTGCAATCCCACTCCTGGGCATACATCAGGAGAAAACTCTAATTCGAAAAGATACATGCACCCCAATGTTCATTGCAGCATTATTTTCAATAGCCAAGACATGGAAGCAACCTAAATCTCCATTGACAGATGAATGGATAAATAAGATGTGATATGTGTATGTATATGTGTGTGTGTGTGTATATATATACATTCATATATATATACACACACACACACACACACACACACACACACACACACACACACACACACACATATATATAGTGGAATATTACTCAGCCATAAAAAAGAATGAAATAATGCCATTTGCAGCAACATGGATAGACCTAGAGATTATCATACTAAGTGAAGTAAGACAGGCAAAGATAAATGTCATATGATATTGCTTATATGAGGAATATAAAAAAATGATACAAATGAACTTATTTACAAAACAGAAATAAACTTGCAGACACCAAGCTTATTGTTACCAAATGGGAAAGGTGGGGAGGGATAAATTAGGAGTTTGGGATTAACATATACACACTACTATAGATGTAACAGACAACCGACAAGGACCTACTGTATAGCACAAGGAACTATACTTAATATTTTATAATAACCTACAAGGGAAAAGAATCTGAATAAATAAATATATAGGTACATATATATATATATATATATATATATTTAACTGAATCACTGTGCTGTACACCTGAAACTTACACAACGCTGTAAATCAACTATACTTCAGTTTAAAATAATTCATGCTTTAGACATGGCAAGTTTGAGAAGTTGATTAGACAACCAAGTGAAGAGGTCAATTAGGCAATTTGAATACAAGTTTGGAATTTCAAGAAGAAGTCATGGCTTGAGATGTAATTTGGGAAGTCATCATCTTATAGATGGCATTTAGAATGGATGAGAACACAAACAGAGTGAGTACAGACAGAAAAAGAAAAGGTATGAGGACCCAAATCCTAAGATATCAACCTTAAGCTGTTAGGGGAAAAAAGCAGAAATCAACCAAGGAGACAGAGAAAAAGCAATCAGTAAGCTATGAAGATATGATGTCCTAGAATTCAAGTGAACCAAATGTTTTATGGGTGATAGGTCTAATAAGAGGAGGACTAAAATTTGACTACCGAGTTTAGCAATATGGCAGTCACTGGTATTTCTGCGACAGAAGTTTCAGTGAAGTTATGGATGTCGAAGTCTGACTCCAGTGGCTTTGTGAGGGAATGAGAGAAGAATAATTAGACACAGTGAATATAAGCAACTTTTTCAAGAAGTTTTTTTGTAGAGGAAAGCAGAGAAGTGAAACAATAGATGGAAGGTGAGTAGAGCCCAGAGGGGATTTTTTAAAATAATTAAATGAGATAAAAATTATGTTTGCTGATGGGAATGACCCGACACAGAGTGCAGAATTGGTAACGGATGTAAGAGGAGAGGGTTGCTGGAGCTTTTTCCTTGACCATGTGAAAGACTGGAACCAAGTATGAAAGTGGAGAATTTGTACTTAGAAGGAGCAGGGACAGATAACTTATGGTAACAGGAGGGAAGGCAGATTATGTGGGTACAAATGCTGGTAGGTAGGAAGATGGTGGTGGGAGTGGGTGTGGATTTATCTTATAACTGCTTCCGTTTTCTCAGTGAAGAAGGAAGCAAGGTCATCAGTCCAGAGTGATCTTTTGATTCCCCAGAGTAACACCCTGCAGTGGCCACCTATTGCTCTTAGAATGAAACATACTTGTGGTCAATGAGATCCTACTTCATTTGACAAATGCCTACTTCTCATGCCTCCCATACACTGGACATTTCTGTCCCTTCGTGTTCCTCCAACACTGCAATCTTGCACCTCCAGGCCTTTGCAGGTGCTGTTTCTTGTAACTAAAGTCTGTTTTCTCCTTCTTTGTACTTGGCTGAATTTATCTCATCCTTCAGGTTCATCCTCCTCTGAGTGGTCTTTCTTGATAATCTAACAGCATGGCCACCACAATCCATCCCCAGGTACTCTCTGTCATATCACCTTGTTTAGTTACCTATAACTATTACCAAGACATGTCAGAAATTGCCTTGTCATTTACTCAAGGTAAACTCCTTGAGTACAGAAAGATATTTTCTATCATGTTCACCAAGATGTCTTCAGGATAGATGAGAGCTAATCAGCACAGTTTTACTTGTTGAATAAATGAATTGGGCAAGACTGGAGGGAGACCTCGATCTATGCCCCTTACCCAGATTGCCAAATTTTCTCAGAAATAGAGTAATATCTAAAAGTTCCCAAGAATCTATTGAATACAATTTGTCAGACCAATGTAAATGTAAGATGGAGATGATTCACTATTAAAAGACAAGAAAAAGGCAAAGTTGTACTTGTTTGAATGCCAAAACATAATTCTCAAACATGAATACTTCATTAAAAAACCCAGAAGATAGAGATACACCAAAATATTAAAGAAGATGTGGTAATATATGCAATGGAATATTACTCAGCCATTAAAAAGAATGAAATAATGCCATTTGCAGCAACATGGATGGACCTAGAGATTATCATACTAAGTGAAGTAGGTCAGTCAAGGACAAATATCCTTTGATATTGCTTATATGCTGAATCTAAAAAAAATGATACAAATGAACTTATTTACAAAACAGAAACAGACTCACAGACTTAGAGAATGAACTTATGGTTACCGGGGGAAGGGTGGAGGAGTAGTTTGGAACTGACATGTACACACTGCTGTATTTAAAATAGATAACCAACAGGGACCGACTGTATAGCACAGGGATCTCTGCTCAATACTCTGTAATAAACTAAATGGAAAAAGAATAGATACATGTATATGTATAACTGAATTACTTTGCTGTACACCTGAAACTAACACAACATTGTTAATCAACTATACTCCAATATAAAATAAAAATTTAAAAAAACTACAATCTATTATGGAGAAAAAATTTTTTAAATATATTAACAGTGGTTTTCTCAAAGTGAGGGCATGCAGATCAGTTAAGTTTTTTGGTTACATATATTTTTCAAATTCTGTGATATACATGTATATATTAGATGGAGAAAAGACAGCCATAGTTTACCAATATCAATTCATTATTTAAGAAGATGTATGCCCAAGACCTAGTTGACATATGCTCTATTACACTTCCTGTGTCATCATACTTCTCCTTTCCTCAATGACTTCAGCATTGGCTCAGTTTTCTTTTCAATCATAATCCCTTTTTTGGCAGCTCCAACATCCTCAAGGATGACTCATCTCTGGACCTGGCTGCACTTAACTTCCTCAAATGTAATGTCCTTCACTTCTGCTTCATTTATTCAACAGGCAGCATAGTTATACTCACTACTTGATCATCTTTGGAACTATCTCCAAGATTCTTAACCTAAACTATGCCCTCTCTGACCACAGATTGTTAAATTCCTGCCTCTTCCACTGGTCATATCCCTACAATCACTCCTTTGCCACCACATCATGTACAGCCTCTTAGTATCTTCTTATTTCCAGAGTATTCGAATATTTGCATTTTCCTTGCTATGACCTTTGATCACCCATTTGAAAGCCACTCTCTTGGGTCCCTGGAGGTTTCCACCTCCCCAGTCCTCTTCTGTATCTGCTTTCCCAATTCCTAGCTCTGGATAAATCTCATCATCTTATTTCTCTAACACTTCTCATGTCCCTGAGATGTGACTGAGAGGCACTGCTGAAAGAAGCTACTATAATTCTAGGTTTTCCAATTTGAAATGGATCCTTGTCACTCCTCAGCAGTAGCTGTCTTGTTGCCTTGTTTCTCCCTTCATCGCATTGACCTTTTATTTTTCTCCTTTCATGGTTTGGCCAATTCTCTGGAGGAACCAGTGGGGTCTAAAATTGGAGCCCTCGGGATAACTTCCTCCTCTGAGCCTCTGTCATGCTTGGTATCTGTACCACAGGAGCCGAGATCAATATGGTTGCCATCCTAACCTGTGTCTTTCTTTCTTCTGCTCTTCTCTACCCCTGACCCTCATTTAAATTTTCCTTAATCAAATTATACCTTCAGGGGCTTCCCTGGTGGCGCAGTGGTTGAGAGTCCGCCTGCCGATGCAGGGGACACGGGTTCGTGCCCCGGTCCTGGAAGATCCCACATGCCGCGGAGCGGCTGGGCCCATGAGCCATGGACGCTGAGCCTGCGCGTCCAGAGCCTGTGCTCCGCAACGGGAGGGACCACAACAGTGAGAGGCCCGCGTACCGCAAAAAAAAAAAAAAATTATACCTTCAGAATTTATCTACAAAATAGGAACTCCTTTATAAAACAGAATGTGTCTGCTCAGGAAGCAGAAAGAGAACCCTCCCGGACAGAGAGGAACAGAGAGGGCTCGAGGTTCAGATATAATGTTTGGGAGAAACAAGAAGTGCATAGACCCTCCTCTTCTCCACCTCGGGTTCCGCATATTGATGGAATAAAGATAGAAGGAAGGAGAAATAAATGTGCAGGCTCTTGGGAAGAGGGGCTCTGATCCCTGTTTCCAAGATAGAGTTCCAGGGTGGAGAGAGACCCCAGCCAAAGTAAAGAGCTTGGTGTCTGCAGGCAGGCGGTGCCAAGAAAACACTGCAGACTTCAACTTCCCAGGTGTGACACAGAAGCACTGAAGATATGTACTGGACCCGAGCGGGTAATATCAACAGTGATCCCTTTGCATAGAGGAGGAATGCACCATGTATGGTCACACTCTAAATGCCAAGAAACTATGGAAGACACCGGAAGGTTTCACACCATAACGGGAGGGGAGGGGACCCCCTGCGAGTGACTGTGGTTCATTTGCTACTAACTGTATGGGAGTAAGTCAGATATTAAGTCGAGCTATAGAAATAAATATGTAGATATTCACAGAAATAGAGCTATATAGGTAGGTGTCTTATCAACTGAGATTTATAAAGCTTCCACGCTCAACTGGTACTTCATTTATGCCTATGACGACCATACAGCTAAGATTTTCAAACCTAGGCAGAATTAACATGTTCTCCATTTTTCTAAGACATATTAATTCTCACACACAAAATAATTTGTTAGGTCATATATCTGCTTTGGGAAATATGATTGCTATGTCTTTGCTACAATAGGAACTGAGGCTTTTATTTTGATTCTGAAATGTTAAAACATCAACTCAATAGTACAAAGAGAGCCAGTCTGATTAAACAGCTTTTTGACTTTCCAGTCATTTTTATGCTTGTCCTGTCTCCACCCCAAAGTAGATTATTCTCAATGTATTTCCATAAGAAGAGGAAGTGTCACTAGTGTAATCTGTAGGATGAGGGATGACAAAAATGAAGGAGCTAGAACCTACCATGATACATGGTAGAAGAAGCTGCCCAGGTGACCTGGTTGGGAAATCCGTGGTGAAATGGGAGGAGATGGTGAGGATGAGGGAAAAGAAAATTAGAGAAAGAAAAAAGGAGACAGCATCAGGTGGGGGAAAAGAGTAGCTGTGTGAAAAAGGAACAAATAGAATGGGGGATTTTTAAAGAAAGAATTAACTAAAAAAGTGAAACAGTTCCAGGGGAAGCAGACTAAGGCATTCTTTGGGAGTGAAGCCACAGACAAAACCACCAATTTTAAATTTAAAGCAAAGAGGAATATAATGATAATTCTCTCCTCCCTGCGTGACTGCAGCTGATTTGGTAACATGTCTGTAGAGATGTGAGTAGGTCCTTCAAGGGCAACGTAATGGATCAATGGATTCAAACAATTGCAGGTATGTACACAAATCTGAGTCAGTAAATGGAGGGTGGGGGAACCCTAAAAACATAAGGCCACTGTTTGTCAGAGCCCCCGAGCAACAACATCTTGTTTCCCATTTGCTTGACTGCATCATTTGCATAAGATCAAACACAGGGAGTTGTGGACAGGGAAAAACAGATCACTCTACTATGCATTAGAAATGGATCCACAGGCATTATTCTGAGACGTGTTACAAGGAAATGCATCCTGGTGCATGGAAACCTCGCCGATTACTGTCAAGCAAACTATAATTTACAAGACTGGCCATGAATTATATGCTGTTTTACCATTGATTTCATGCTGTTGTTCGGAGAATTTCATTGATCTCAATTTACACAATGAACCAATAAATAGGCAATGATTTTAACTCCTGGTGTAAAGTGAGGAATTTCCATCTTCTCATTGGTTTCTCCCATCAGAAAATTAAAAAGCAGTTTTTGCTTCTTTATCATCTGATGCGTGTTCTCTGGTTCTTTTGCTGAGAACTTCCTAGTATTATTTCACAGAGGAAAAATACAACTTTTCCCTGATTTTTCTCTCTTCTTTCTGTGCATCCTGCCCACAGATCATCACCTGGATGTTGAAAAATGTGGGAACTATCTAGGTAGTTACTGACCACCTCTCCTTCTGTCATTTGGTATTCCAACTTGAAAACCAGCGCTAGGGCATCGTTCAGTGAGAACACATCTTAGGCAGCAAGACCTAAAAGGTGCTGTGTTTTCCACAGATGCCTGCAAAGCAGTGAGCTATGCCAGAGCGCACGTGGTGTATCAGGGTGCGTGCATCTCTGCCAGCGTATAGACCCTGCTCCACTCCTGCTTCTTTTGATTCCAGAAAAATCAGATTCTGACCTTCTAATTAATAAAAAGCAGAGGCTTTCTTTAGCCTGAACATCATTGCTCTTCTGCTCCTCATAGAAACCTTAACTTGAAACATGCTTCTCTTTGGCCGGGTGAGCAATTAACCACGATCAACATCCGGTGCTGTGCTTTCAAACTAATTCGCAGAGCTGGAATCATTTCGCCCTGGTAATGACTCAGACATAAGACCACACCCAAACTACATTATTAAGCTCTACACGTTTTCTGTATGTGCTTCCAATATTTCCCACTTCATCAGAGAAATGCACATCCCTCCCTTTCATCAAAACCCTATTCAAAGATTATATTATTCATGGAACAGCTCCTGATTCTCAGCAGGTGCTTTGTTTACACTCTATTTGCCCTTTTAACAAATCTCTGTTGTGAGCATCTTTATCTCAGTCATAGGTATTCACAGTGGCGGGGGTGTGGGGGGTGTGGGTGGGGTGGGATTACACTCTATTGGAGAACAAGGCTGCATCCCCTTATGACTCCTAATACTTTGGACATTCCTGATGGTTGAAGAGTGAAAACTTCATCGCAATAAGACAACTGGAAAAGAACAGAGGAAGACCTGGGCTCTCCCACCACATGCCATCAGGATAGCAGCAGGTGGCATGTGGTGGAGGAGCCCAGCCTGCTGGGAGTTGTCAGGCACTAGTTTGTCTACGATAATGAGGGATGATGCATCCTCATTTTCCTCTTTCTCTCTAGCTGGTTAGAACAAAAGGCTTCCATGCAAAACTCCTTAGGTTGACAGATCTGAGTCTCTCTACTACTCAATTTGTAACAGATTACAGTATATTTAGCCCAACGTTGTTTTTCTTTTTCTTTTTTTTCTTTTTTTTTTTTTTTTTGCGGTACGCGGGCCTCTCACTGTGTGGCCTCTCCCGTTGCGGAGCACAGGCTCCGGACACACAGTCTCAGCGGCCATGGCTCACGGGCCCAGCTGCTCCGCGGCATGTGGGATCCTCCCGGACCGGGACACGAACCCGCGTCCCCTGCATCGGCAGGCGGACTCTCAACCACTGCGCCACCAGGGAAGCCCCTTGGTTACTTTTATAAAAATAGAACCTAGAGCAGAATCACCTCCCTGCTCCACACTAACATCCCACCCACTCCTCTACTTTGACTCTGGAGAGTGAGAGACAGAATTAGGAAGTCAGTATCTGGCTTTCAATTTTCATAAATGCTTTTAACTCACAAACCAAAGAGAGAGACTTGAGATAAGATTCCAGGAATATTATTTGAAAAAGTTTAGACATATAACATCTAAATATTTCTTGCAACACTGGGGAATTTCCCCCCAGATTTAGGTGGAAATTTGCTACTCTCATATTCTTTAGTAATGTGTGTGGATTAGTTTTTGGGAAGCAGAGATCATCTATTTGAGGTGAGGGCAATGAACAAGAGAAATATGAGTATTAGAACTAATGAGACTTATTTGTATATTCAGATTAATGAGATCTGTGAAATTTTGAGATAAATCTATCTATATCCATCTATTTATCAAAAAGGAGATAGCATTTAAGTTGGTTTTCAAGCAGTGGGGACAGAGGGAGAAGACATCCTGGATGGGAAGAGTTGGCAAAAGGGGTTGTTGTAGAATAATTCAGCACAAGCTTGGTGAGAAATGTTTAGCTTAGGTCAACAAAGTTCAGTTTAGCTCAGGTGCAGGACACACGAAAGAAGTAAAGGAAATAATGCTAGAAAGACAGGTTGGGGCCAGATTGGAAAGACCGTTGGATTCCAGGTTGGTAACTTTGCAGTGATGATGCAATGGACCCAAATATAATGGAACTGGGGGTTAGGAAACCTTTATCTAGTTCTTAAAGAACTAAGAACTGCCATTAGTCTGCATGAACTTGGGCAAAACACTTGCCCTCACTGGCTCTTGGTTTCTTCATCTGTAAAAAGAGAAGTTTGTGTTCAATGCTCTCAGAGGTTAAACTCTCTACTGAATGTCTATTTTTCTAAGAAAACTGATGTTCAGAAAATTGTGATAAAAGTTTTTCCTTCTTGGATATTTGCTGTAATAGTTACAGAGGCTTGGAGATGATCACCTGTTTAATTCATTATAAAATGCTCTTGCAATTTCATTTGGAAAGAAATACTAAGCAAATTGTCCTGCATATAAGAAGAGAATGGGTAACATGAGCACAATGGATTCCCAGAACGTAAATTGTAATGTTAGGGTGCAAATACCTTATTAAAATTATGTTTCAACATCAACTTGTGAAAATACAATGCATCAAAAGCAACCACTGCATTTTTAGAACCTGATGAAGTCTTCAATGAAGTCTAGTCTTCACAGCTAGAAGTAGTTTGGCCCATTATAAGAACTGTCTGTAAGAACTGTCTAAATGTCCTTTGGCCCATTTTACTGAACTGTCTATCCTTGAATCACTTCCATACAATGACAGGTTTTTCTCTTTTAAAACAGTAATTATCAAAGAACAGTCTTTTGACATTCCTTCAGAAAAACACTTATGTTGCAAGTGCTCACATTATGACAGCGTCTAACTTTTTCCCTAAATTAATTGATATTTTACTGATGATTTCTTAAAAGTTGTACATCTGTGATGATTAGTTTTATGTGTCAACTTGGGTAGGTTATGTTGTCCACTTGCTTAGTCAAAGACTAGTCTAGATGTCGCGGTGAAGGTATTTTTTAAGTGGGATTAGTATTTATTAACAGTTGACTTTAAGCAAAGCAGATTACCCTCCATAATGTGGGTGGGCCTCATCCAATAATTCGAAGGCCTTAAGAGCAAAGACTGAGTGTTCCCAAATGAGAAGGAATTCTGCCTCTAAACTGCATCATAAAAATTCTGCCTGAGGTTCCGGCCTGCTGGATTTTAAACTCAAGATGGCAACATGAACCCTTCCTTGGGTCTCCCACCTGCTGATCTGCCCTACAGATTTCAAACTTGCCCACAATCACCTGAGCCAATTCCTTAAAATAAAAATGTATCCTCCTCTCTCTCTCCACCCCTGCCCCCTCCCTCTCCCTCCCTCCTTCCCTCCTTCCCTCATTCATTTTCTCTCTTTTTCTCACCCTAATACAAGGAGGGCCTCAAATGGAGTATAAGATACATTTAGATTTCTCTGGATACATCTGACCAAGCGGGTAGCCAGGACTCCATGAGAACATTCCCAGCAGTAGAGGCGGGTTTGGCAGTCACGGAAAGAGGGAGCAAATATGTGTGGACTATGGATTCAGATATATCAGAGAATTCAGAACAGCTCATGTGATGGCCCAACAGAAGTCTGTCTGTATTGAAAACTGGGACACACTCTGAAGAATTTACCATTAAAGAAGAGGCTGGGCATGCTTTGGTTCTCAGGAGAGAGAGATCATGTTAAGAAGAGCCTTGTGTTTGTTTGCTCAGATGTCTTCCAGGTGAGAGTAAACGCAAAAAGACCTGTTTTGCTAAACTTTTTAAGATACTGGAATGCATGCAGTATTCCTTTAGGACTCAAGAAAGAGTACTGCAAGGAAGCAAGCCATTCTTTTACCACCACTTTGATGCCAGGAGGATGGAGAACATCAGCAAAGTACAGTAGTAGAGGGGTATAGGATCCAGCCGGACAGCCCTACCTGGAAGAGCAATTCTAGGGCCCACCTGGCCTGGGGTAATTTAAGGTGGCCCCTGATGGGAAACCACCCTCCCTGGCATAGCAGTGGGAGAGACTCAGGTGCCTGGTAGAAGAGCAGTGGAAGAGTAGCAGTGTTCCTGATGCCTGGATATGGGCACACGGGGTATCTAGATCAGGGCCATGGAAACGTCTAATGGAGTTACTATGGCACTCGACCAACTGGTGTCAGGCTTGATCCTAAGTGCATGTGAGAAAATCCATATGGCTCCACAAAAACGCATGCGGATTACTTTGCAGGAGGCAGAGATCATCTACCAGAGGTGAGCGCAATGAAAAAATGAAATATGAGTCTTAGAACTAATGAGAATTATTTGTATATTCAGGTTAATGAGATCTGTGAAAATCTGAGCTAAATCTATCTACCTATGTATACATCCATCCATTCTATCATCCATTAACCTATATCCACCTCAGAGTATACTCAATGGGTGCTCACCGTGTCAAACCTTGTGCTTTGGAAATCTGTATGTTTCTTAGATGGACAATGTCTTTAGAGCATGGATTCAGGAGAGGAAAGTGAAAAATGGTACAGTTTACAGGTGATAAAAGACAGGAGAAATGGATCCCTTTCCTTCTTTTATATAACCCCCAAACAACCTTCTCCCCTTTTCCTCTCAAAGACTGTTCAAAACAAATGAAAAACCAAACCAACCAACCAACCAACCAACCAAACAAACAAAGAAAACAGATTAAGACATGGTTATTGACCTTGAGGAGAGAAAATAACAAAACCTTATTTGGGTAATAAGATAGATAGATAGGTAGACAGACAGACAGACAGATAGATACAACTTAACCATAGTTTATAAAAGTTAGAAAATATGATATAATGATACAGATGCAAGGCAATAGATCTGAACCCAGGATGGCCTGGCTATACCTAATACAGCAAAAACATACATTAGTATTACATTTACATGTTAATCATTTAAAGCAATACCTGACATAGAATAGTATTTATTTGATAATTAGAAACAATGTTAATAAACATGATTATGTCCTTATTTATATAATTTGCATTTTCCTAGTTTTTTTCATTGAACTAGTTATTTACATTTTGGGGGTAATTGTATGTATTCACATATTAAAAAATTAAACTAGTACACTGCAAAAGAGTACAACATGAAAAGCGAAATCTCCCTCCCATTTCCAATTCATAGTACTTAAAATTTTAAACACTGGGATAAGAGACTTTGGAACAAACCAAAATTGTTATGGTGGATTTCACAGGTAAAGCTGGTATTAACTGTACCTGAGTTTGGTTAATAATCATCTGATCAATTTCTTTTTTTTTTCTTTGATATAGTTGCTATTGTGTAAAGCTAAAACCCATTACAAAAGCAGGGAGGCAAAACTGAAATACTATTGGATGCATTATGGTGCAAGGAAACAAAAAATAGAGAGAAAAGAAATCAGCAAAGACTTGGGTTTGAGTTTACAGTCTTGATTTGTATAAATATGAGTGAATCACTGAAGTTTGGGCTTTATAGTATATTTTTGTAACATCTCTACCTACAATTATTTTAAAGATAAAATAAGACAAATAGCCACAAAAGCATTTTATAAAGGACAATGCATTACACAGGTAAGACCAAACAATTTTAAACCATCAACAACAGCAGAGGCTAACAGATTCTTTTAATTTAAATGCACTTCCACTAACTAACTAATGCTCATATATACTGCAAATAATGTACTTTAAAAATGTTTACCCTGTAGTTATCTAAAGGTCAGATAAAAATTTTCAGCTAAATCTAAAACATACAGTCAATTTTTGGGAAAGAAATTATATTTATATGACAATATACACCTTCAGAAATAGCTTTTGTGTCATTCATTTCTTTATTCATTCCACAAATTTTTGTCGTGCATCACCTGCTATGTGCATCTACTGTGTGTTTTATATGCTGAGAAACAGCAGGTAAGATGTGTACAAGATATTTTCAGATATCTCTTCTGAACTACACATTGCTTTGGGCTATGTTTTTCAAACCTCAAAGATGCTGTTTTTTTCTGGTGTAGATATTCATTATATACCCATGATTCCAAACTACTTTTTTATTGCTTCAATAAATTACAATATAAAACGGGAAGTGATTTGAGAAGAATATTTGTGCAAAATTATAAATGATAGTGTCTCTCTTGCGATGAAGACAGATACTTATAAGAGGAACTAATTTAGGGAAGAACTAAAATTCCACTGATTAGCAACAAATTACAATGAGGATATTAGCACCAAAACACTTATAGACACAAAATTGAAGATAATGTATTAGCATTAATATTTTACTATCAGTTCCCAAATGCTCACATTTTCAGGCTCTTAATTTTTCATATTACACAGTAAATCACATATAAAAATTAATTATGAGAGTATTGATAAAATGCAAATCCAGGTATTTGTTTACTCATGCTACTGTACCCATCAGACAAAGGGAAAAAATAAATTACTATGTACCTGTTTAATTTTTCTTAGAGCCATCACCTCCTTGTCTCTTTATTTTGGTGAACAGCTTCACTATCACTGAAATTATAATGAACTTTTCTTAGACTTTTCGTGATAGTAATTTTACAAGATTTCTATTTCCTTAATTACGCTCTGAAATGTTCCTTAAATATCTTGATTTACGTTTGGTTCATGTTAGTATCTATGAGCTAATTTTATTTGCAGCACATCTTTTAAAATAGTCTAGCTCTTTACAATGACAGATCAGAATACTGTTGTCATTAAAACGAAATAATGGAAAAAATAAGAAAGCCAAAGTTCAATTTTTATAAAGTGTTTTTTCAGAGGAAGAATTTGATAGATGCTGAATTTGTGGAATGTCTACTCAAAAGTTTGTGGTAGTTCAGTTTACACTAAAAGTATGTAGTTTTATGAAAAACATTGATTTATATTTTAAAAACCAAGCTTAACTTTATAGCAGTGATTCGGCTGCAAGGGAACTCTCTTAAAATTATCTATGTAGTCTTTTCAACACCCCGAGTTCCAACCTAATAGAATTTATGATAAGCATCCTCTTGATTTTTGTGTAATAGAGCTACACAAGCAGCAGAAAGTGACTTTCTAATCTCCCCACGTGAAATAGATATCCAAATATTTGCATATTTGGTAGTATATCCCTAGGAGTTGCTAGACTTGTACACATTTCCACAGTAGGGTGGAGAAAAAGTAGAGAGGGCAGTACAAGGATATCAACTTTGCAAAACAGTCTTTAAAAGTTGGGATATATGAGACAAACTTCCCTAAACTATTGGAATTATTTTTTGGCAATTTTTTTTCTATGGTTCTAGGTTTGAATGCAACTGGGAAGTACAGTAAACACAGGGATGGGATTTTTAGTCAAGCAAGCAGGATGCCTTTGTTTAAGTCATAGGTCATTTACTAACACTCATATGAAGTTTCACACTCATTGTAAAACAACAGTTTTATGTTTAAAATATATATATCAGTCTTTTGTTGTGATTACATGGAATTGAATTGCATAACTACTTCAAAGGTTTAAAATGATGGATTTTTACATCCTTTAATATAAGCAAATGAGTCATATTTAGGGCTTCCCTGGTGGCGCAGTGGTTGAGAGTCCGCCTGCCGATGCAGGGGACGCGGGTTCGTGCCCTGGTCCGGGAAGGTCCCACATGCCGCGGAGCGGCTGGGCCCGTGAGCCGTGGCCGCTGAGCCTGCGCATCCGGAGCCTGTGCTCCGCAACGGGATTGGCCACAACAGTGAGAGGCCCGCGTACCGCAAAAAAAAAAAAAAAAAAAAAAAAAAAAAAAAAAAAAATGAGTCATATTTATAGCCATGGGATGGCACCTCTCAGGGGTTTTGCACAAATTGTGTGCTTATGAGCTTTGCATAATCTGTGTAGTTGTGTGATACAGTGAAAGAAGAAGCAAATATTTACCCAATGGATGTCAGGCACTGGGGTCATGTGTCACTTCTCTGATACCAATCAACTTGTCTGGCTGTCAGTTTCAGATAAATTAGTCTGTCTCTCAACATCCCTCTGAATACCAGTCTGGTATCCTGACACATTGTCTGCATAATCATATCTAGTTTTCATATAAATGAAAAAATTGATTTCTTCACCCTGAAAACAATGTTTATTGTTCATTTACTATATGTTGATAGCCTCCCATGTCTTCAGGATAGAACATGAAAGATAGAATTCCTGCCCTCAAAGCACTCACAATCTAGTGAGGAAGACAACTAAGTCAACCAATAACTCCAGTAGAGTAGGCGAAATGATATGAGAGACGGGAACCCAGAGAGGAAAACTGTAAGCTACATGTCTATACGTGCCAGGTCAGTCCTTAGTCAAACGCTATTATATTTTCTGGGTCTTTTGCATAAATGGATGAACGAATGAATAAATGAATGAAAGAACCACAAATCAACAGCCTTGAAAATATTTTGTTCTAATATTCTTTAGGTTTTACTTCCCGAAAAAAATGAAGGAAGGAAGGAAGGGAGGGAGGGAAGGAGGGAGGGAGGAAGGAATAGATATTTGTCTGTTTAATTTTAACTACCTTGGTGCACAGTTGTAATACAATCATTGCAAAGTATACGTACTGTTATGGGCTGAATGATATCCCTCCAAAATTCATACATTGTCTCCCTAACCTCAGTAGCTCAGAATGTGAATACATTTGGATACAGGGTCTTTAAAGAGGTGATTACATTAAAATGAAGCTGTTAGTGTGGGTCCTAATCCAATTTGACCAGTGTTTTCATAAGAAGAGGAATGTTGGACACAAAGACACCAGGGATATATGTGTAGAGAGAAAAGACATGTGAGGACATAGCCAGAAGGTGGCCATCTGCAAGCCAAGAAGAGAGGCCTCAGGAGAAACCAAACCTGCTGACACCTTGATCTTGGACTTCTAGCCTCCAGCATTGTGAGAAAATAAATTCCTGTTATTTAAGCCACCCAGTCTGATATTTCGTCATGGCAGCTCTAGCAAACTACCATTTCTGTGAGTGGGTTAAAAGGATATATTATTCTTTCATGACCATAGTTAACTGAAGCAGGAATGACATGAGGTCATGCAGCAGGACAGTCATAAAAATCCCGGTTTACATCGCGTAACTTTTCATTACTGACTTTGAAGAAATGGCCCCTCTTTTATCAATACTACACTCTGCAGACCTATATTTTCTACATTTATCTCCTCAATTTATGAGTCCCCAAAATTAGACAGTTCCCATTTAACATAAGTAGGCTTGCTTTAAACTTTAAAAACTAAAGCTAACATCTGATGACACATTTTAATTGACATGCTGTCATTAAGAATACATTGATAATGTGATAAAGATATGAATGTTGTATTAATATTTTGACACCACTGAATATTATTAATAATGTAATAGAATTTCCCGTCATTCTCTTACTTTAAACTTAGCTAGCTAAGATTTGTGAGTTGGGAGTCAGAAAGTTACAGCACCAAAATTTTAGTCCTAGCTTTGTCATTAACTAGCTTTATGATTCCAGGCAAATCAATTCAGTTTTCAGAATCTCTATTTTCTCATCTGCCAAATGGGAATAAAACTTTAACCTTTATACATCATTAGGTAATTGAAAAGGCTCATAGAAACTGGTACATACAAAAATATTTTGAAAATATAAACTACCAAGAAAAATATCAGGAAAAATTTATCTGTTCTTGGGATGAGGAAAATCTATCTAGTTTTCTTATCTAAGGAAGAAACTATGAAGGAAGGTATTTCTGGATTTTACTACAAGTTCAAGCAAAAATGACTTCATTGAAAAACCACCATAAATGAGGTAAAAAAAATATGAATGATAAAAATAGGAAAAAAAAAGAATTATAGTGCCATGAAAATGGTAAGCACACTTAATGTATGTTAAAAATATTAACAAAATATGAAGAAGAATCTTTAACTTTAAACAATGCACAAAACATCTGAGGAATTAATTGTAAGAAATTAGAAATGCATACATACAAAATGTTACATAAAAGGATGTTGAAATTGCAGTGTTGTTTACAATAGAGAAAAATTAGAAATAATCCAAATATTGTAATGATTTACTTAAATACATTGTGAAATATGTAAAAATACTGCTCAGTCATTGAAAGCATAATTTAGAAAAGAATTCAGTAATTTGGTATTATGATCACTATGTATTATAGTGGTAAAAGACTATAAAACAGTCTGACCCAAAGATATGTGTATATATGTGCATTAACAAAACAAGATTAGAAAATAGCAAATATATAAGTCAAAATGTAATTAGTCATTGTCTCTGGTAGGTGAAATTGTGGGCAAATTTTCTTTTACATTTTTTTCAAATGTTTTTTTAGTATTTATAAGTTACCATTTTTAAATTATTTTATTTTTATATTATACTTAATTTTGAATGTTATCCATTTATATATATGCATGATACAAAATCTAAAAGATGGAAAAGAGCTTATATCAAAATTGTCTCCCTCTACTCTTGTTTCCCAATTATCCACTTCCTTCCAGGAGCTTAGCAATTATTACACATCTATGTGTACCTCCAGAGGTAGTCTAAATATATAATCAAATATACAAATGTTTGTATAGATATGCTTTTCTGCGTGAGTACTTCACATTATACTTCGAAGAAGCTACCCATTTGGTAAAGATCTGCTCTTTCCATTAAATGACCATACAATATAACAATGTACATATTATTATTAGCCATAACTTGTTTAACTAGTCTTCTATTGATGTTCATTAGCCTTTTCGTGTATATTATATTGTGTTGCATTAAGTTATGTTATATTACATTATATTATATTAGTATGTATATTTGCATGTGGCTAGAAAAATCCGTAACTTTGGAACAATGTTAAGTGTAATAAAATGTAAAAGTCTTCAAGATGTTTGGGAGACTACCTATTACTATGTTTTGATTACTTCTATTAGTGTTATATAGCCACTAGGTTTAAACTAGCTAACTGAAACCAAAGTTAAGGCAATGTATAACTGAGAACTTAAAGGTTCTGTGAAGTTTACCACTCTGTCTTCAGCAGTTCTTTTAGTGCCAGAAAAAAATAGGTGACATTTTAAAGTATATACATTGAATATACACAAATGAATGGAGATAGGGCATCTAAGCTTTTTAGACTTGAGCTAAAAAACTGATAACACAGGTGTGATGCTCTGTTAATAGTACTAGGAGGGCTCTGAGATGTCCTATGCAGATGATAAAAATCAAGAAATGAATGGCCTTCCTTCAATACAAAATTGATAGAAAAGTATTCTAAAAATTCACTTCTTATTTTGGAAA
Organism: Stenella coeruleoalba; assembly: GCF_951394435.1. NCBI lineage: Eukaryota > Metazoa > Chordata > Mammalia > Artiodactyla > Delphinidae > Stenella > Stenella coeruleoalba. The sequence goes on from NC_137169.1 coordinate 138,161,990, forward strand.
AAAAATCCATGCACTGACGGATTTGAGGGTCTCAAAAATGGGAGGAAATAGATCGACAAAATAGAGATTCAATTTTAAGAAAATAGACAGGACTTCACTGTTGGCGCAGTGATTAGGAATCCACCTGCCAATGCATGAGACACTGGTTCGAGCCCTGGTCTGGGAAGATCCCACATGCCGTGGAGCAACTAAGTCCCTGTGCCACAATTACTGAGCCTGAGCTCTAGAGCTCACGAGCCACAACTACTGAGCCTGCATGCCACAACTTCTGAAGCCCATGCACCTAGAGCCCATGCTCTGCAACAAGAGAAGCCACCACAATGAGAAGCCCCTGAACCGCAATGAAGAGTAGCTCCTGTTCACTGCAACTAGAGAAAGCCCGTACACAGCAACAAAGACCCAATACAGCCATAAATAAATAAAGAAACAAAAAAACAAAAAAATAAATAAAAATTTTAAAAAAAGAAAATAGAACTTCAGGGAAATTCTCAAAAGGAAGAACACAGGAAGACAGCAGAGCTGAATGATTTCCAAGGAGACAGACGTACTACTAACTGCATTCACACCAAAATTACTGGCAGTAAGATTCTAATATTTGTAAGTACAACAAATATTGGAGCCAAATTTTAGAATTATTAAGAGTCAACGTTTGGGGTAGTGCTCAAGCTCATAATGATTTCCCCTGTGACTGCATTTTTTTTTTTTTTTTTGCGGTATGTGGGCCTCTCACTGTTGTGGCCTCTCCCGCTGCAGAGCACAGGCTCCAGACGCGCAGGCTCCGCGGCCATGGCTCATGGGCCCAGCCGTTCTGCGGCACATGGGATCTTCCCAGACCAGGGCACGAACCCCTGTCCCCTGCATCGGCAGGCGGACTCTCAACCACTGTGCCAGCAGGGAAGCCCTATGGCTGTATTGTTCTTTCTTCTCTTCTTCTAGTACCCATAGCCTGCCTCTTTGGTCCCAAAGTTGGACATAGGATCCAAGATGGAACAACCAGCATCCTTCCTCAGTATTTTTCAATCTGGTCAGGGAATTTCTCCAGGCATTATGGTATGAGCTCAGAGCTGCTGCTGACTACGTTCTCTAGCCCATGGAGAAAGCCCACAGTTACAAAAGGGAAAGAATCCCATTCCAGAAAGAAACAAAACTGAAATAGTTGGGCTTCTATCATTTGCAATGGAAAGATTCAGGACTCAGGACTCAAGTATATACTTACTTTGTAAAACCAAGAATGAATAATAATCACTGTTTTTGAAACAGTCAAACATTTGCTGTGGATAAAATCAAATATATTGTAAAAGGCATTTCTTTTCCAATTTAAGATAGCTATCAAGCACTTAGGAGAATGAATAAAAGCATTTTCTTTCCAGTTGCATCACTGAGTCATTTACTAAGAGTAGTAACATTAAGCTTTCCTGGGCATTAATTTTTTGTATCTGTGATACAAAGATACTATTTTGAAAATAATTTATAAAAATATTAAGGGAATTTTATCATTTAGGGAACTGAAGCATTCATACAGACAGTGAAAAATATTGACAGAAGAGCAATATGAGGAAAGAGTACTTTGAATTTAATTTCTGCCTCTTTTTTCTTAATATGTATTCAATACAACTAAATTCCCCTAATATCCCCGATGTCTGTGTACTGGGTACTTCTTTATAGCATTTACACCTTTAGAGCTTTTAATCCCTCCTGGTCTCTATTTTTAGAGAAAGGACACCCTAATAATCTGAGAATGTAGTGTCTGTTAATAGAGGTATTCTCCCAGTTTGTTGAATTTTCTAAATCGGATAGAAAGACAAAGACTCTAAAGCTTATCCAGATGTGGTTTTATAATGATGTCACTAGGCTTTATTCCATAATCAGGCCCCTAAAAATATACAGTTTTAGCCTTTGTATCAGCAACAAGGTTAATGGAAATATGCACCAAGGGTAAATACTTTAGCAGATTGTGTCATCAGGAAATAAACACCATTTAAAAGGATTTAAAATAAGTAGATTTTATTTTACACTGACTAATGCACAGAAATATAATACAATAGAGCTGTTAACAAATAAACTTAATGCTTTTCTCTTCTCCTCATCCTTTTGCCATCTGTATTGTTAAGACCAATTAGCTTTTTGCATCTAAAGTTCTAAATTACTGGTTCCTTCACCTACTGAACGGAGACAATGGTTGCATAGGTTCAGCTGTGACTATTTCAGAGTAAAGTCATATTTCAATCATTTACTTTCTAAAATGGGTTAGCTCATCCTGTATCATTACTTCAATGGCTACAGCACCTCTGATGATCTGACTGCCACCTTGCCTCTCACTACTCTTGATCACTTACCCAGGGTGCTCAGTCATATTAAACTGTGGGCTAACTTAATTTTCATGAGATGCACATTCACAGCTCTGTGTCACTGACTATTCCACTATGGTTCTTAGGTTTGCCTGTCCTTCAGCTCTGAAACGCTACTCTAAAGCCTGCAAAAATTCACCTCCTCCATGCTACTTTATCTTCCTGATGAATTATCTCTTTCTTTGTTCTCACACCTGTTACAGAAAATACCACAGAGTGAACAGCTTCATGTTTAGTTGAGTATGTTTCCATCAAAGCAATTGAACTGGGAATGTTTTGAGGGAAAGATGAAAATATCTTAATCACATATGTAACATCCAACCTCCAATGTAGCAACTTGTACATGGTAGATGCTCAACTAATATTTCCTGAATTAAAATGAATATGTACTGTAGAGACATGCCTGCAAGGGATGTTTGGTATTAAGAGTCCTTATGATTTAACAATACTTGTACTATTTCTACAACTAAAAGCACGTGTTCATCGATCATTTACTATTTCCACAAAAGAGTGGTGAACATTAACCATTTTTTGCATGTATTATCACATGTAATTCTCACACTAAGTCTCTGAAGTAGGTACCGTTATTTCTATTTCACCAGGAAAGTAAGGCTCAGCAAAGTCACACCTGAATGATTAGGCCTCTGAACTTTGCTGTAGGAATTCTAAGGATGACTCTCATTGACTCTCACACTTGTACGAATTCCTCTCCCTTGAGTGTGGGTGGAAGCTGTGAATGTGGGGAGATACCACTCCCATGATTACCTCACCTTATATGGAAAAAAGAGATGATCCTGGTGTGCCCAATCTCATTATGAGCACCTTTTAAAATCAGAGTTTCCTCCAAATGCTAATAGTGGAAGCCAGAGAGATTCAAAGCATGAAAGGGATATTATGCAAGAGATGATCTGTATTACTGAGATGAAGGCGGCCAGGTGAGTGCGGCCTCTAGAAGTTAAAAGCAGCCCCAGGCTGACAGCCAACAAGGAAACAGTGACATCAGCCCTACCACTGCAAGGAACTGAATTCTGTCAACAACCTGAATGAGCCTGGAAGCAAATTCTTCCCCAGAGCCTCCAAAAGACAGCCCAAGCTGCCCAACTCCTTGATCTTGGCCTTGTGAGACCCTAGTTAGAAACCCAGCTAAACCCACCCAAACTTCCTACTTACAGAACCATGAGCCAGCAAATGAGTTTTGTCTTAAGCTGTCTACTGAACGTCCCTGTCAGTTAGGTGCTGCTGTGAGACTGAGTTATGGCCATTAGAATGTGGGCAGAAGTGAAATATGTCACTCCCAGGTCTGGCCCACAAAAATCTCCAACTTATTATCCTTCATTCTCTTTTCTCACCTACTACAGCAATGGAGAGAACTCCAGAGCGTCCTTGGGATTCGTGTTAAAGATGGCAGAACCTTCATCTGCCTGTGTCCTCGAATGTGTAGAGTGAGGAAGCTCTAGCAACGAAACTCTTTGGCCGGTAAGTGAACAAGAAATAAATTTCTATTGTGTTTCTGCTATTAGAAACTAACGTGTGTGTGTGTGTGTGTGTGTGCGTGTGTGTGTGTTTACATCATCTAGGGTTATTCTAACTAATATAGAGAAGGTTTTATCTAAGAACTCAAGGAGAATGATCCAGACATATAAAGACCTGGAAAAAGAGAACTCCAGTCAGAGTAAGCAGCCAATTCAAAGGTCTGGAAAAATAAGAAGGCTTGCTGTATTTAAACAAACAAATGTAAACCGAAAGAAAACCGATGTAGCACTACAGAAATAAATGGTAGTGGGAGAATGATCTGAAATAAGGCTAAGAAAGTAGATGAGAGCCAGATAAGTGTTGTAAGCCAAGAGAAAGACTTTGGATTTTATTTTAAGATTGGATGTGAACCTGTGGTACAGCACAGAGACCTCAGCTCTGTGCTCTGTGACCACCTAGATGGGTGGGATGGGGGGGAGGTCTGAGAGGGAAGGAATATAGGTATACATATAGCTGATTCACTTCACTGTACAGCAGAAACTAACACAATGTTGTAAAGCAATTATACTCCAATAAAAAAAATAATTAAAAAAAAAGATTGGATGTGAGAGATGAAAGGAGTCCAAGATTCAATCCAGGTTTTTATTTCTGGCAAAAGGGTGAGGAGCATTACTGTTAGTAACACTGATACTAATAGTGTTTATGTGTTCAGTAGTGTTTCTGAGATAGGAAGCTCAGGCAAAGGAATGCATTTTATGGGAGGTGGTAGATACAGTGAATTCAGTTTTAGGGAGTTGGAGTAAAATGCCTGGAGCAGGAGGGTCCAATATGTGGATAGAAAAAATGTCCATGGCTTCGGAAGAGTGTCTGAATTGGAGATGAGGACTGAGTCATCACAGAGACATTGTGCAGAGTATTCCAAGAAGAGCCCTGAGATAAACCAACATTTGTGGGTGGAAGGAAAAGAAGAGGCTAACAACCAGAGCTTGAGCAATAAGAGGGAAATTGAGATGGCGGGTGTCACAGACACCAGGAGAAGAATGTTCTGGGATGGAAAAATGATCAACAATCTGTCCAAGTGTCATGAACTGTATGGCCTTTACGTTGGCCCTGAATTGGCTCTACAAGAATTTTGATAGCCCAGCAAGAATGGTTTCAATTGTGTGGTGAAGTCATTGTGGAGTCAATGGAGGGGGAGAGAGTTGAGCTTTGTCCCCCCAAAGATATGTTCAAGTCCTAAACCCTGTACCTGTGAATGTGACCTTGTTTGGAAGTAAGGTCTTTGCAGATGTGATCAAGTTAAGAGGAAGTCATACTGGATTAGGGTGGGTTCTAAATCCAACATGGCTGGTGTCCTTATAGGATAAGAAAAATCTGGACACAGGGAGGGCCCCATGGAATGAGAGAGGCGGATACTGGAGTGAGACAGTGGCAAGCCACGGAATGTCACGGATTAGCCACTGAATATCACCAATTAGCCACAGAATGCCACCAACTGTAGTGACCACCAAAAGCTGGTGTAGGCTATGAAGAAGCCTCCCTTAGAGTTCTCAAAGGGAGCAGAGCCCTGCTGACACCTTGATTTAGGACTTCTAGCCTCCAGACTATGAGAGAATAAATTTCTGTTGTTTTAGGCATCTGATTTGTGGTATTTTGTAATGGTAGCTCTAAGAAATATACAGGAGGTTAGGAGGCAAAGCAAGTGAGCCAGTGGAGGTAGGGAATGTGACTGTGAAGGTGAGAAAGGCAAGGCTGGGACCATAAGTGGGAGATGAAACTCAAAGTCTGTTTTTCCCATGTTTTTTTTCCCTCCACATGTAAGAGTGTTGAGCCTATCAAATGCTGATGGAAGGAGTTAGTACAGGAAGAGAGAGAAAGATACAGGAAAAGTAAGGCTGAAAGAGAGGTCCTTACAAAGGTAGGAGAAGATGATCTAGAGGGGGAATTAGTCCTCGACAGGGTAATGAACACTCCTTTGTTTCCTGAGAGAAGGAGGGAAACACTGGTTCTAATGTAGGAAGTGTTCCATGACAGCAAACTGAGGAACCCCATCTAAGAGCTTCAATTTGAGGTGAAAAGCCACCATATGCTGACATTCAGGGAGATCAGAGCTTGAAGAACTGTGGACAATGACTGAAGAACTGGCACTGGCAAATGTGAGACTAGGGAAATAAAGAAAGTTAGAGAGAAAGTATTTAGAAGCCAATTGGAGAACACTAGCTATCAGAATGGCACCCATCTGTATGCTTAACCAATTCTCTTTGGTAGAGCTCAGGAAGCCCCAGTGTGGGTGTCAAAAACACAGACAAATATATTGATCTAGTTTTCGTGGGTTTTCACTTGAATATATTGTAATAATAATGGGGCAAGAAAGTTGAGAGAATTGAAAAGAAAACAATTCAAGCTCTATACTCTGGAGCTACCTCAGAAGGCAAAGAATGACAGGGTCTAATAAAGCAAAGAGATGGAGGGGTTCAGAAACTGAGAGTTTCAAAGAAGAACCACAGATATGTTCAGTGTGAGTAAATGAGTGAAAGAGCTGGAAAACGGCTGTTTGTAGTTGAATAGTGGAATATGTGGATTTAATGTGTTAGACATGGAGCATTTCTAAGTGATGGCAACATCCAGAGTACCAAAATGAAAGCAATTAACTTAAGAGTGCAATCAAGTTTCCTATAGATGAGAAGGTAAAGGATCTGACAGGCTGAGTTGCCAAAGGATTGTTCCCATGACAGTTGAAACAACACAGGTTGCTGGCAGATTTGGGGTGGAGAAAGAAGAAAGAGGAAAATCTAAGTGCTCAAGTCTTTACTGAATCAGGGAACAAGGGTAAGATGTTAGTAAAGATGACCAAAACAAAGAAAACTTCTACAGCCAAAGAGCATGGGTCTCATGGATCAATGAGTATTAAAGGAAGGTAGAAAAACTGGGATGTTGTTTGGTAGGAGAAGCAGAGGATGCTGACCCTGTCCCCTTGATTTCTGCATTACATGGGACATCAAAGACTGATTCACACCTACTTAAAATGGCTGAAGAAGAAATTGCTAGCTTTAGGGGAGGGTCAGTTTTCATTTATTTCAAGAAGATATAATAAATATAACATGAAGAGTATGAAGCCTTCTCTAACCATTTCCCACTGAAATATAATCTCCATGAGAGCAGGGCCTTTGCATCGTTTGTTATCTATTGTATCTTCAATGCTTAGAAAAGTATTGAGTGTCTACATAGTGTCTACAGAGTAATATTCACAATAATATTCAATAATATTCAACTAATGAATATTATTATGAGTATTACTCAATAATATTGAGTAAATAAATGACGATTCCAGATAAAAGTGATTATCTCCTTTCTAAATAATTTTTATTACTGTAATGGGATATATCAGTTTTTAAAATGATTTTGAACAGATGCCTTATATTTTCTAATATTTTTTAGGTATTTGAGGAAAGTTTTATAATGCTATTAATCACAGCATCAAATAAATAGAACAGAATTACAGGATGAATTCTGTACTGTCAAAATTCATATGTTGAAATCCTAGCCCCCAGTACTTGAGAACATGACCTTATTTGGAAATAGGGTCAGACTGTCATACTGAGTGAAGTAAGTCAGACAGAGGAAGAGAAATATCATATGATATTCCGCTTATATGAGGAATCTAAAAAAAGATATAAATGAACTTATTTACAAAACAGAAACAGACTCACAGACTTTGAGAACAAACTTATGATTACCAGGGGGGAGGGGTGGCAGAGAGGGATAGTTAGGGAGTTTGGGGTTGACATGTACACACTGCTATATTTAAAATGGATAAACAGGAGATTGGTTCAAGACGGCAGAGTAGAAAGATGTGCGTTCACTTCCTCTTGAGAGAGCACTGGAATCACAACTAACTGTTGAACAATCATCAACAGGAAGACACTAGAACACACCAGAAAAGATACCCCACATCCAAAGACAAAGGAGAAGTCGCAATGAGATGGTGGGAGGGGCAGAATCACAATAATTATACCACAGAAGTCCACCCACTGGAATGAAGCTTCTGAGCTCCACGTCAGGCTTCCCAACCTGGGGGTCCAGCAACAGGAGGAGGAATTCCCAGAGAATCAGACTGTGAAGGCTAATTGGGATTTGATTGCACGACTTCGACAGGACTGGGAGAAACAGAGACTCCACTCTTGGAGGGCACACACAAAGTAGTGTGCACATGAGGACTCAGGGGGAAGGAGCAGTAACCCCAGAGGAGACTGAACCAGACCTACCTGCTAGTGTCGGAGAGTCTCCTGCAGAGGCGGGGGGCAGCTTTGGCTCACCATGGGGACAAGAACACTGGCAGCAGAAGTCCTGGGAAGTACTCCTTGGCATGAGCCCTCCCAGAGTCCACCATTAGCCCCACCAAAGAGCCTGTAGGCTCCAGTGCTGGGTCGCCTCAAGTCAACCAACCAACAGGGAGGGAACTCAGTCCCACCCATTATCAGACAAGTGGATTAAAGATTTACTGAGCTCTTCCCACCAGAGCAACATCCAGCTCTACCCACCACCAGTCCTTCCCACCAGGAAGATTGCACAAGCATCTTAGATAGCTCATCCACCAGAGGGCAGACAGCAGAAGAATGCAGAACTACAGTCCTGCAGCCTGTGGAAAGAAAACCACATTCACAGAAAAAAAAGACAAAATGAAATGACAGAGGACTATGTAGCAGATGAAGGAACAAGATAAAATCCCAGAAAAGCAACTAAATGAAGTAGACAGGCAACCTTCCAGAAAAAGAATTCAGAATAATGATAGTGAAGATGATCCAGGACCTTGGAAAAAGAATGGAGGCAAAGACTGAGAAGATGAAAGACACGTTTAACAAAGACTTAGAAGAATTAAAGAACACACAAACATAGATGAACAATGCAATAACTGAAATGAAAAATACACTAGAAGGAATCCAAAGCAGAGTAACTGAGGCAGAAGGAAAGATAAGTGACCTGGAAGACAGAATGGTGGAATTCATTGCCATGGAACAGAATAAAGAAAAAAGAATGAAAAGAAATGAAGACAGCCTAAGAGACCTCTGGGACAACATTAAACACACCAACATTCACATTATACGGGTCCCAGAAGGAGAAGAGAGAGAGAAAGAACCCAAGAAAATATGTGAAGAGATTATAGTCGAAAACTTCCCTAACATGGGAAAGGAAATAGCCACCCAAGTCGAGGAAGCACAGAGAGTCCCAGGCAGGATAAACCCAAGGAGAAACATGCTGAGACACATAGTAAACAAATTGACAAAAATTAAAGACAAAGAAAAATTATTAAAAGCAACAAGGGAAAAACAAAAAAATAACATAAAAGGGAACTCCCATAAGGTTAACAGCTGATTTCTCAGCAGAAACTTTACAAGCCAGAAAAGAGTGGCACAATATATTTAAAGTGATGAAAGGGAAGACCCTACAACCAAGATTACTCTACTCGGCAAGGATTTCATTCAGATTTGATGGAGAAATCAAAAGCTTTACAGACAAGCAAAAGCTAAGACAATTCAGCACCACCAAACCAGCTCTACAACAAATGCTAAAGGAACTTCTCTGAGTGGGAAACACAAGAGAAGAAAAGGACCTACAAAAACAAACCCAAAACAATTAAGAAAATGGTAATAGGAACATACATATCGATAATTACATTAAATATGAAAGGATTAAATGCTCTAGCCAAAAGACACAGGCTTGCTCAATGGATACAAAAACAAAACCCATCTATATGCAGTCTACAAGAGACCCACTTCAGACGTAGGCACACATACGGACTGAAAGTGAGGGGATGGAAAAAGATATTCCATGCAAATGGAAATCAAAAGAAAGCAGGGGTAGCAATACTCATACCAGATAAAATAGACTTTAAAATAAAGAATGTTACAAGAGACAAGGAAGGACACTACATAATGATCAAGGGATCAATCCAAGAAGAAGATATAACAATTATAAATATATATGCACCCAACATAGGAGCACCTCAATACATAAGGCAACTGTTACCAGCTATAAAAGAGGAAATAGACAGTAACACAGTAATAGTGGGGGTCTTTAGCACCTCACTTACACCAATGGACAGCTCATCCAGACAGAAAAGTAATAAGGAAACACAAGCTTTAAATGACACAATAGACCAGATGGATTTAGTTGATATTCATAGGACATTCCGTCTGAAAACAGCAGATCACACTCTCTTCTCAAGTGCACACAGAACATTCTCTAGGATAGATCACATCTTGGGTCACAAATCAAGCCTTGGTAAATTTAAGAAAATTGAAATCATATCAAGCATCTTTTCTGACCACAATTCTATGAGATTAGAAATAAATTACAGGGAAAAAAAGTAAAAATCACAAACACATGGATGCTAAACAATACATTACTAAATAACCAATATGTCACCGAAGAAATCAAACAGGAGATAAAAAATACCTAGAGACAAATGACAACGAAGAAACGATGATCCAAAACATATGGGATGCAGCAAAAGCAGTTCTAAGAGGGAAATTTGTAGCAATACAATCCTACCTCAAGAAACAAGAAAAATCTCAAATAAACAATCTAAGCTTATACTTAAAGGAACTAGAGAACGAAGAACAAACAAAACCCAAAGTTAGTAGAAGGGAAGACATAATAAAGATCAGAGCAGAAATAAATGAAATAGAAACAAAGAAAACAATAGCAAAGATGAATAAAACTAAAAGCTGGTTTTTTGAGAAGATAAACAAGATTAATAAACCTTTAGCCAGATTCACCAAGAAAAAGAGGGAGAGGACTCAAATCAATAAAATTAGAAATGAAAAAGGAGAAGTTACAAGGGAAACTGCAGAAATACAAAGCATCCTAAGAGACTGCTACAAGCAACTCTATGCCAATAAAATGGAAAACCTGGAAGAAATGGACAAATTCTTAGAAAGGTATAACCTTCCAAGACTGAACCAGGAAGAAAGAGAAAATATGAACAGACCAATCACAAGCAATGAAAATGAAACTGTGGTTAAAAATCTTCCAACAAACAAAAGTCCAGGACCAGATGGCTTCACAGGTGAATTCTATCAAACATTTGACAAGAGCTAACACCCATTCTTCTCAAACTCTTCCAAAAATTGCAGAGGAAGGAACACTCCCAAATTCATTCTCCAAGGCCACCATCACCCTGACACCAAAACCAGACAAAGATACTACAAAAAAAAGAAAATTACAGACCAATATCACTGATGAATATAGATGCAAAAATCCTCAATAAAATACTAGCAAAGAGATTCCAACAACACATTAAAAGGATCATACACCATGATCAAGTGGGATTTATCCCAGGGATGCAAGGATTCTTCAATATATGCAAATCAATCAATGTGGTACACCATATTAACAAACTGAAGAAGAAAAACCATGTGATGATCTCAATAGATGCATAAAAAGCTTTTGACAAAATTCACCACCCATTTATGATAAAAACTCTCCAGAAAGTGGGCATACAGAGAACGTACCTCAACATAATAAAGGCCATATATGACAAACCCACAGCCAACATCGTTCTCAATGGGGAAAAACTGAAAGCATTTCCTCTAAGGTCCGGAAAAAGACAAGGATGTCTACTCCCGCCACTATTATTCAACATAGTTTTGGAAGTCCTAGCCATGGCAAACAGAGAAGAAAAAAGAAATAAAAGGAATACAAATTGGAAAAGAAGAAGTAAAACTGTCAGTCTTTGCAGATGACATGATACTATACATAGAGAATCCTAAAGATGCCACCAGAAAACTACTAGAGCTAATCAGTGAATCTGGTAAAGTTGCAGGATACAAAATTAGTACACAGAAATCTCTGGCACTCCTATACACTAACAATGAAAAATCAGAAAGAGAAATTAAGGAAACAATCCCATTCACCATTGCAACATAAAGAATAAAATATCTAGGAATAAACCTACCTAAGGAGGTAAAAGACCTGTACTCAGAAAAGTATAAGACACTGATGAAAGAAATCAAAGATGACACAAACAGATGGAGAGATATACCATGTTCTTGGATTAGAAGAATCAATATTGTGAAAATGACTCTACTACCCAAAGCAATCTACAGATTCAATACAATCCCTATCAAATTACCAATGGCATTTTTTACAGAACTAGATTAAAAAAATCTTAAAATTTGTATGGAGACACAAAAGACCCCAAATAGCCAAAGCAATATTGAGGGGGAAAAAAAAATGGAGCTGGAGGAATCAGACTCCCTGACTTCCAACTATACTACAAAGTTGCAGTAATCAAGATAGTAGGGTACTGGCACAAAAACATAAATATAGATCGATGGAACAGGATAGAAAGCCCAGAGATAAACCCATGCACGTATGGTCAACTAATCTATGACAAAGGAGGCAAGGATATACGATGGAGAAAAGACAGCCTCCTCAATAAGTGGTGCTGGGAAAACTGGACAGCTACATGTAAAAGAATGAAATTAGAACACTCCCTAACACCATACACAAAAATAAACTCAAAATGGACTAAAGACCTAAATAAAATCAAAACGGATTAAAGACACTATAAAACTCTTAAAGGAAAACATAGGAAGAACACTCTTTGACATAAACCACAGCAAGATTGTTTTGACCCACCTCCCAGAGTAATGGAAATGAAAACAAAAATAAACAAATGGGACCTAATGAAACTTAAAAGCTTTTGCATAGCAAAGGACACTATAAACAAGACGAAAAAAAAATCCTCAGAATGGGCGAATAATTTGCAAACGAATCAATGGACAAAGGATTAATCTCCAAAATATATAAACAGCTTATGCAACTCAATATCACAAAAACAAACAACCCAATCAACAAATGGACAGAAGACCTAAATAGACATCTCTCCAAAGAAGACATACAGATGGCCAATAGTCCCATGAAAAGCTGCTCAACATCACTATTTATTAGTGAAATGCAGACCAAAACTACAATGAGGTATTACCTCACACTGGTTAGAATGGGCATCATCAGAAAATGTGCAAACAACAAATGCTGGAGAGGGTGTGGAGAAAAGAGAACCCTCTTGCACTGCTGGTGGGAATGTAAATTGATAAAGCCACTGTGGAGAACAGTATGGAGGTTCCTTAAAAAACTAAAAATAGAATTACCATATGACCAAGCCATCCCACTACTGGGCATATACTCAGAGAAAACCATAATTCAAAAAGACACTTGCACCCCCAATGCTCATTGCAGCACTATTTACAATAGCCAGGTCATGGAAGCAGCCTAAATGCCCATCGACAGACGAATGGATAAAGAAGATGTGGTACATGTATACAATGTAATATTACTCAGCCACAAAATGGAACAAAACTGGATCATTTGTAGCAATGTGGATGGACCTAGAGACTGTCATACAGAGTGAAATAAGTCAGAAAGAGAAAAACAAATATCATATATTAATGCATATATGTGGAATCTAGAAAAAATGGTACAGATGAACCAGTTTGCAAGGCGGAAATAGAGACACAGATGTAGAGAACAAACGTGTGGACACCAAGGGGGGAAAGCGGGTGTGGGGGGTGATGGTGGCATGAATTGGGAGATTGGGATTGACATATATACACTAATATGTATGAAATAGATAATAAGAACCTGCTGTATAAAAAAATAAAATTCAAAAAAATAAAATCGATAATGAACAAGGACCTACTGTATAGCACAGGGAACTTGGTTCAGTATTCTGTAACAACCTAACTGGGAAAAGAATTTGAAAAAGAATAGACACATGTATTTGTATAACTGAATCACTTTGTTGTACACCTGAAACTAACAACGTTGTTAATCAACTATACTCCAACGTAAAAGTTAAAAAAAAAAAGATGAAGTCATCAGGGTGGGCCCTAATCCAATATGACTTGCGTTCTTATAAAAAGGGGAAATTTCCACACAGGCAGCACACAAGGAGAAGGTCATGTGAAGAGGAAGGCAGAGATCAGGGAGATGCTTCTACAAGTCACAGAACACCAAAGATTGCCAGCAAACCACCAGAAGCTAGGGGAGAGGCATGACACAGATTCTCCCTTACAGCCCCTAGAAGGGACCAACCCTCACCAACACATTGATACGGGACTTCTAGCCTCTAGAACTGTGAGACAATCAATTTCTGTTGTTTAATCCACCTCGCGATACTCTGTTCTAGCAGCCCTAGCAAATTTACACAAGTAGTTTAGCCAAAACAGAATTCACTACATATTGGATAATTAAATGAAAAATTCTAGGAAGCTACAGGAACAGCCTACCTCATTAAAACTGTTTACCACATTTAGCATATTAATTACTTCTGAATTATGCATCGGTGTTTGTTATCATTTACTTTAAAGTACTAATTTACTGATTCTCAGTGTTCGTCAATTTAATTCAATTCATTTCAACTCAATCCAATAAGAGATTATTAGAGGCCAATTGGGTTCGTATTCCTAGGCTATCTACTCTAGCGATCATGAACATAAATAACATGATAACTGTACTCAATGCACCTACACTCTTATTTGGAATCGAGATTTATCGCCTTTAAAATAAGTTAATACTGGAGCCTGTGCTCCGCAACGGGAGGGGCCACAACAGTGAGAGGCCCGCGTACTGTAAAATAAGTTAATATTGCGAGACAGAATGTATTCAAGTGACAAATTTGGAGGAAAATGGTAAGAATCTGTGGATCAAAGGAAGATGTGGGAATTGAGCTAGATCATCATATATGGGTAACATTTTAATGGGGGTAGATCATGCTAGAGGTATGGACAATACCACACTGGATACTGGCTAGAACGAAATGAGTAAGGTGATCTACCTGATTAAATATCAAAGTAAAGAGTAGAGAGAACTAACAGATAAGTACTGATAGGTGAATTCAATCAGATTCCTGAAATATCCATTGTACCAATTTTATTATATATATTAAAATTGGGAAAAATACTACAAAAATTCAGATGATATCCAAACCGTAGTAAATTTAAAAGATAAAAAGACCCCTTCAAAAAAAAGAAAGAAAACACTAGAATCCCATTACTGGGAGATAAGCACTGTTAAGACTTTGGTGTATATCCCTAGACATACATATTCATATACGTATGTATTCACATCCATGTATACATACACATGTGTACACACATATATTTTATTAAAATAGATTCACATATTACATGCTGTTGAAGTGTTTGTTTTTAACACATTTCCACATTATTAAATATTCTTCTACAGCATCCTGAGGTGTATGGCCACACAATATTCCATTAGTGGACACTTAGAAGTTTTCTGCTGGTGAACACAGGCCAGTGATTCCATGTGCTAAGTTCTAACTTCATAGATGAAGCTTCTCTATAGTTAGTTCCCAGTTCTGGACTTGGAGAAGGAGGTAGATGGTTCATTTTACAAATATTCCAATGGCTTTCTGGAAGGTAGCACTATAACAGCTGACACTGTCATAGCAACAGTTTGGAGGTCAGAGGGTTCAGGATATATGTGCAGGAATACAAAGGATTGTTCCACTGATTCACTCTCCCTCCTCCATTCTCCAAAAGAAACCAGTGAAGAAAGAACACACTGTCTGATTCCATTCATATTAAATACAAAACAGCAAAACAAAACAAAAAATCTATGCTAAATGATCAGGAAAGCAGTCACCTGAGTCAAGAGATAAGATATGAGGGCAAAAACGGGGGGCCTCTAGGGTGCCAATAATGTTCTGTGTCTTGATCTAGGCACTGGTTCCATAGATGTGTTCAGTTTGAGAATATTCATCAAGCTGTATACTTAAGATATGTTTTTGGTGTGAATTTATCATTCAATTAAGAAGCTTTAAGAAATAAATTTAAAATAATGGCAGTTCTTAATGCTCAAAGTAGCAGGCAGGTTCTATTTGTAAAGCTCTCCATGGAAGTAAGCATTCGTAAGTCAGACAGAGAAAGAGAAATATCACATGATATCGCTTATATGTGGAATCTAAAAAGAAATGATGCAAATGAACGTCTTTACAAAAGAGAAACGGACTCACAGATTTAGAGAATGAACTTATGGTTCCCGGGCGGGGAGGGTAGAGGGAAGGGATACTCAGGGAGTTTGGGATTGACATGTACACACTGCTATATTTAAAAAGGATAACCAACAAGGACCTACGGTATAGCACAGGGAACTCTGCTCGATGTTATGTGGCAGTCTGGATGGGAGGTGGGGTCTGGGGGAGAACGGATACATGTAGATGCGTAGCTGAGTCCCTTTGCTGTGCACCTGAAACTATCGCAACACTGTTAATCGGCTATACTCCAATATAAAATAATGTTTTTTTTTTAAAGAAGACATTCCATCACCTTTTTCAGGATTTAACTCCACTACTTTTCTAACTGGATCTGATTCCCACTATTCTTCTGAAATCCCTTCAAACAGAGAGCCTTTTCCTACCATTTAAGAGTATATAATATTCATCAATTAGGTTAACAGATCACAGGTAATATTTGGGTACAGATCTTAAAATATAAATTTAAACATATTTAAGTTCTTCACATACTTGTGCACTGGAGAAGCATCTTAAAGTAAGAATGACACTTTGGTTGTATTGTTTACAACCACAACTGATATTTAAACATTCTGTACGAGTCATTTCACTTCACTTCACCCTTTGTTAGTAAGTGAACAGGGCTTTTTAAAGTAAAGCATCCATTGTTTGTTAACCCAAGGATCAGGGCCGTGGCTAAACCTTAAGCAACTCTTCTGGAGTCTTTGATCACAGAGTTAGCAGCTTAGTAACTTGGCCTCTGAAGGCTTTCACTTCTTTCCATTATTTGGACTTTTTTCCTTGTATCCTCAAGGTTTCTTAGACTTTGTATAATTTAACGCTATCTGTCAGTGACATCAAAAGGGCACAAAGTATGAATTAGTTTGTAATAAGAAGGTACCATCACTCATAGATGAGATCACTGCCTTACCTGAAAACCCTCACATGCTCTGTCTTATTAATACTCTGCCTTATGGGTTAGAACACAAGCATGTTAACAGTATTCCCCTCAGTAACATTACTTCATGTAAGAAGAGTGATTTAGAATCACTGCATGGTGGTATTCAAAAATGCAAAATGAAAGAAAATATCAAGGTTAAAGTGAAGTTTTGTTTTGCTAAGAAAAGATGTTTTGTAAGCCATCAGTGTGAATGAGTATAATTTAGCTCAAACTTGTAGAGTGTTGATAAGGTTTCTTATAATGCTTGGTTAGAAGTACCTAACCTTTGAACACTTTCCTTTATTGTGCCATAAGCAATACAGCTTCTTCTATCATAAATGTCTCATCGTAAGACTTAAGTGTTTGGAAGTTTCAAGATGAACATTTCTATTTTGCTGTTTATACATGGTTCTTTCTGACCTTGGCAAATAAGACCAAAAAAAAAATTTTTAGCACTTCTAGTGGTTAAAGATATAAATACTTACTGTCTATGTGACTTTACCAGAAATTCATCTGCTTTTCCTCTCTCTCTCTGCCTCTGCCTTTGTCTTTCTATCTGTCTGTCTCTCTCTCATACTCACACTCACACACACACACACACACACACACACACACACACACACACTCCTTATACCACTATTATCCTTGTCTTACTGGCTCAGTCTTAGTGATAGAATCTCAGGTCCTAATGGTGATGGGAAGATGCCACCAATGGCGCTAGAAATCAGTCACTCTTATTCAATCATAAGACTACTATAGATTTATGAGATAATACACTTGAAAATGTTCATGTTTTAAGGTTTGGTGTCAGATATAATTTTTAGGGAATCCCTTTTGACATTTCCCCCTTTGAAATTTTCGTATTCGTAAGCAGCAAAGGTATAGGTTGGGTTAACTAAGAACCATTTACATAGTAAGAAAAGAGTTGTCCTGGGGGATCCCTATTCTTTCTTCACTGGTCAGCACAACTCACGTAAACCTCCTTGTCATGCTCGTAGTATACTTCTTCAGGTTACCACCATCTTGCTATCCTTGCTTCCAAAAACTTTGTAGGCTTCTGTGAACTATCTCACGAACTTCTTAAAGATTGCCAGTTTCTAGTAGGGTGCTCATTTAAAATGAGAATGATCTGGTTGGCTACAGTTTGGATGGTCATCATCAATCAGGAATCTACCTAGCCTGAACTTTGAAACAATCCCAGTATGTTGTGAACAGACTCACAAAAGGTTTCTTTTTTCCTCCCCCTTTATGAACATACGGTATGCACACATCTTAAGCGGCACCACAATAGCTCTGCTGGTGATATCAATATAGGTCCTTCAATCTTTCAATAATGTTTTTAATCATAAGCTTTAAAGCACAATTGTTTTTACCTTGAAATTCTTAAAAATCTGTTACGAGACAGAAATAAGAGATTAATGGAGATCTTGCAAAAAAAGATAAATGACACCACCAGAATACCACAAAACTGGGGGGAAAATTAATTGAACCTATACTTTTGATAAATATTTATTTTTTGCAGGAGAAAAATGCATACTAGTTTAAGCTGTCATTATACTAACCTACAGCCTATTTTTCATATTATTAGTAATACATAATGTGGTAGTTTATATTCAAAAATAAAACTAGAATGTATATACCTCATGTATTTATCCAGAAATACCCCAAGGTTACTATGGTTACGAAAAATCCATTACCTTTGAATACAGAATGAAAAAGTTTGACTTCAAGTGTGTGCTATTTATTATAGCGAACATCAACAGCCTTCGCGAGGTTCTCTAACTGGATTCATTTTTCAGTGTCATAACTGACCCACCATTTTACTAGCTTATGGCCTATGCAAGGCAAAAATTTGAACTGTATGCATTTTTAAATATATTTGGTACTAACTCAAGGTGCAGCACTGCCTTTGACTTTTAATGCTTCATATTTAAGAGGAAGAAGAAAACCATTCCAGCCACCTAGATGCTAAGTGGCTTTTGAATTGAAATGCATTTACTTTGACCTGTATCCACCATGGAGGCAAGATCCATTTTTTTACGCATAACGGAAAAACGTTTGTTCTATGTGGAAACTTAAAAGGAAGCTATGAATAAATGGAGTAGGAGTGAGAAAAGAAAGGAGTATTGAATATTTAGGAGGGGACATTGAATATTTAGGAGGGGACATATTTATATTGAATATTTAGGAGGGGACATTAAGCCAAGTCATTAAGGAAGTTTTTGATGGTGTAGAAGACAAAGAACTGTAACTAGTGCAGGTGACTGTAGCCAGGAAAAACAGGGTATGAAACACAGCTCTTAAAGTAGTTTCAAACTGAATCCTTACCCCTATTAAACTTTTGCTCAACCGTACTATGATCAGCTGAATCAAATATAAATCGCTAATCATCATACAAAAGTATGCAGTAAACTAGTAGCTAAACATTCAAATAAAAATAATATTTTCAGGTTGTAAAACTGTCAAAGATGTAAGGATGTAACATTCACTGTTTATGAACTCTTCTGGAAAACAATGCAAAAATGTATATCAAGTATTCTGAAAAAGTTTGCTACTTTGATTTAGCTATTCCCCATTTAGAGATATAGCAAACAAACATTTATGTACAGTAATATTTATCACAAAATATTTAAAATGAGATAAATTAGAAATTTTGAATTTTTAAGTGGTTAAATGCATTAATGTACATTCATAAGATGGAATATAACATTATTAAAATATTTCAAGATACTTTTAGAAAAATCCTTGTGGTGTGAGATATATTCATAATAAGGGAATATGCAAGGATTCCAAATTATACATTATAGCTCAATTTTGTTAAAATGAATAAAGTGCTGGAAGGAATTACATCAAATACTAAGAGTTTCTATCTGTAAGGTGGGATTATCAGGTATTAGATATCTGCATATTTTAAATTATCTTCAGTAAGCATATGTTACTTTTATAACTAAAAAATGCTATCAATTATTTCTCTAATAGTAGACTATATCTTTCATTTCTCAATCTCTCTATGAATTGACATTTTAGCACTGGAGAGATCCATTTCATTGACCCTAAACTCTTGCTATTACTGACAGCACCAGCTAGAATAGAATAGAATAGAACAGAACAGAACAGAATAGAATAGAATAGAATAGAATAGAATAGAATAGAATAGAATAGAATAGAATTGAATAGAATAGAAGTTCTATCCACAAGCTACTCAGAATGGAAAGGACATTATGCCACAAATATCCTGGCACAAAGACAAGCAACGAGTACCAATAGCATCGTGGATACATTTTATGATGAAAAGGGGCAGGATTTAAAGTGTCTTTAGAGGCTAAAGTGAGACCCAATGCTAGAGCAGTTTTCTCCATCAGTTTTCTCTGGGCTGACTTCAACCAGCCAGATTCCCCTTCCCATTCTTCTTTTCTGTGATTCCTAGTGGACAGGTGAATTCTGAAGACATAAATGACCTAAATGTAATGTATATCACAGATACAAAATCTCGAAAGAGTTGAAAGAGATCTAAAAGACCATTTTATTTAACCTGCATGCCATTGGAGAATCTCAAGAAAAGTGGACATTCAGAAAACACTCACTTTTGGGTGCTGTTACAAACTGAATTGTGTTCTCCAAAATTTACATGTTGAAGCCTTAACCCCCAATGCGACTACATTTGGAGATAGGGCTTTTTTTAAATTCAATTTTTATTTTATACTGGAGTATAGTTGACTTACAGAGATAGGGCTTTTAAAGAGGTGATGAAGGTTAACTGAGGTTACAGGGATAGGGCCCTAATCCAATGGTTCTGATGCCCCTAAAGGAAGAGGAAGAGACAGCAGGGGTGTACACATAAGAAACACCTTGTGAGGATGCAGGGAGAAAGTGGCTGTCTGCAAGTCAAGGAGAGAGGCCCCAAGAGAAACCAAACCTGCCAACACCTTGATCTTGGACTTCTAGCCTCCAGAACTATGAGAAATAAATTTCCGTTGTTTAAGCCATCCAGTCTGTGGTATTTGGGTATGGCAGCCCTAGAAGATTAACGTAGGTGCTCTGGGGTTTGTAATCAAGCTTCCATATCCCTTTCAGAGTTGTTGTGAGGAATAATAAAATGTGTTCAATAAGTAGCGTGTGTAGAGATGAAATGTGTGGACTTTGAGGCCAGAGAGACCCAGATTTGAATCAGTTTTTCCAATTACCGACTAGGATTTCTTGGCATCTCTGGCTATGCTGGCTATGACACTTGAATCATCACGTACAAGTCTGAACCCCATCGTAACGTTTTTGGCTTAGCTCCTCTCCTTAGTGACCAATACTGTATTCCTTCTGTACTTCATATCTTCTGCCATTTGGAGATAAAAGCAACAAGAAGTATAGTTGCCTTTGAGATGCCAAGGAGGACATAGGAAAAAAATGTTATGAGTCTTATCAGAGAAATAATCTTTAAAAATCTACCTGAAGGATGAACACCACCGAAGAAACCATTATCACTGTAGTTAGAGAAGATGGTTAAGGACTCTATAAAAATATTCCACTTTCTTTATATTATATTTGGGGCATCTCTTATACTATGCTAACATTTGCCATGATCTTTCAGTGCAGATACTATAGTCACATGGGTCTGTGAAGGATTTGAGTCAATGGAATACAGAATTAGTTTCATTTTTTAGGTGGCATGAGAAATCAGTGTGAATTCTAGCCTCCTCTCCTCCCCACCCTGTTCTTTTTCTGGCTTTGGAGTGTCACCTCATGGGGCATTCTGCACATTTTGGAAATCTTCAAGGTCCACACTTTTTTTTTGGGCGAGAGGGGTGGTACGCGGGCCTCTCACTGCTGTGGCCTCTCCCGTTGCGGAGCACAGGCTCCGGACGCGCAGGCTCAGTGGCCATGGCTCACGGGCCCAGCTGCTCTGCGGCATGTGGGATCTTCCCGGACCGGGGCACGAAGCCGCGTCCCCTGTGTCGGCAGGCGGACTGTCAACCACTGCGCCACCAGGGAAGCCCAAGGGGTAATCTATTTTTATTTTTAGTATTTATTTTTTAGTTTAGTTCTCTCTACTAAGTTTACTAAGAACATGCTAGGTGTTTTTCTAGTTCTAGTTCCCTTCAAAATCCTGAAAATTGCAGTTAATTCTATTTTACTGTTTCAGAAACTAAGTCTCAGAAGTTAAAAAACTTGTTTTAAGACCGCATACTCATCATTAGTCAGAATACTTGAGATGGTATCAAAGTCTACCTCTCACAGGCTGTGTGGCCTGAAGGAAGTTGCTTAACCTTTCTGTGCCTCAATTTCCTCATTTGTAAAATGGGGGTAATGATAACACCTACCTCACTGAATAAGTATTACAGAATTCTATCCAACCATGATGAATGAAATACAGAAGTAATAGTTCTTGTGCTTTGAGGCCTCTCAGACTAGAGAGGATACAAAAAATATAAATTCAGAGAACTCAATTAGATGAATGCCATAGCCCTGTGCCAATATGCCTCATTCCTGCATCTTTATGTGTTGCCATGAAATCATGAGCATCAAGGGGCTGAGGGGAGGTGGTGTCTGGCTGGTTCTCTGTTACAACCTTAGTACCTGGCATTAATGTGAAGGAGTGAATACCTAAACAATTAATCCTGTCTCTGACGCTAACCTGTTATGACCTTTCATGAAGAATTTAAACTCTCTAAGGCCTCAGTTTTTCATCAATCAATATTTGATTAATGATGTCTCACCTACTAGTCACATATAATATCTAAAATATCATAAAATATATAACCACTATTACCATACAAATGTAAACACCATTCAGGCACCAGACAACGTACATAATACAGGCCTCGTGTTTCACAAGGTTTCCAACAATTCACTTTTCTTAAGTGTCATGACTCTTTATAATATGATCTAGGCAGATATACTATGTTTCTTCCCAAATGGTCTCCAATTCAAACCACACTGAGTGACACTTCTGAGTCTTAAGCTTATTCCACATTCATGAGGATTTTAAAGTGGTTAATTCATGTGCCAGTGGCATTTGTTTGAAATGACATCATCGCCTCAATTGGATTGACATGACATCAACTGAATTGAAATGACATCACTGTACTGCGAGCACGGCTGGGGAGCACACTGGGTCCCAGCTTCAATCTTGTGATCAGTTAGAGGCAGAGGAGTCATATGCTGAGCTGTCTGTGTTGATATTATACATTTCCAAACCCCCCTCTGCATCTGGGCAAAGGTATATTAGTAGAAGGATTCAGGTAAGGAGTGGTGGGACAATGGTAGAGAACATGCAGTAAGACAGCCTTGGGGGAGGGGGAAGGGAGCCAGCGTGAGCCCTTTTCCATTTTTCCAGCTTTGACTTCACTGTAAGTGTAATGTAACCACAAAAGTCATGGAATTCTAATGATTTAACAGGAGACAAAACTAAGTAACCCAACTTTCGAAACTGCATTCTCAGATAACTATTTTATATATATATATATATATATATATATAAAAATATATAATATATATACTGAAATATATATATTAATTTATAAGTATATATAATTTATACTAATATATAGTCTTTAATATAGACTATAACTATTTACTGATACCTATAGAAGTCTTACCTGTGACTGTGTAGTTCTCTCCATTGCCTGAATAGATTAGTATCCCATCCATATATAAGGAGTACTGAGTTATAATACCATTTGCCTTCTTGGGTGGATTCCAGGAGAGTAACAAAGAATTGGGAAGGGATTTGGCTACTGGTGGCTGAACCTCTTGTGGTGCTGTGGGAAAAATTAAAAAGATATATACAGTCTAATTTTAGTTTACTTTTCTAATTCAAACTTTTCACACCCAAACCCATAAATCATGGAATAAGCCAGAAATCCCATGCATGGAAATGTTCCTGATTCATGGGCAGCTTGTCAGTAATTGCTTTAGGAACAGTACTAAATACCTGTCCTGAATTTATGAGAATTTGCCTCAATGATGGACGGGGAGTATTTACACTGGTTCGCTTACTGATGCTTCTGTTACTTCATCGCAAGTATTATTAACCCATAATCCCTACTTGGGCTGTGCCTTTTAAAGCAAATTAGACAGAATCCCTACCCTTGAGGAGCTTTTGATCTAAGATAGGCAATGCTAGGGAGAGCGGTTCATAATCGATATAAAAAGACGTATATGTAACCATAGAAATAGCCAGAAGATACAGAATTAATTACGTATGAAAATTACAACGTATGTGAGGTTTTTTTTAGTAAAGGGGGCCTGTTCATTTTCTGTAATGGTCAATGAACTGGAGTCACAGGAACTAAAAAACCTTTTAGAAATTGATCCTAAACATACCTATCGTTCAGTAAATTAGTAATAAATTTAAGAAAAAACTAGAAATTGGGAAATCCTGAAATAATGGAAAGAAAATGGTGAACTGAATCAGCAGGAATCCCTCTGGGGTTGAACTGTGAAGTAGGTTTGAAGGGTACCAGGCAAGACATGGACAGAAGGGAGAAAAGAGTGAGATATAGGACAATCTGTGCCATATGGAAGTTGGTGGAAGTAACTGGAAAAGGGAATAATGATATATGCCTCAGCAGAAGCAAAGACACAATAAGAAAGATAGCGAGAACATTGAGAAAACACGGAAGATGGGTCACCAATGCTGTAGCCCAGGTGAGGGTGGTCTGGTGAGGTCAGGTGCAAGGCATGAAGAACAAATTGTCACAAGAAGGAGTTTACAAACTCTTGTTTTCTGTCCATGTTTCATCAGATGAGCCCCATTGTCTTTTTTTTTTTTTTTTTTTTTTTTTTGGCCACCTGGTGTGGCATGTGGGACCTTAGTTCCCTGATCAGGGATAGAACCTGTGCCCCCTGCGCTGGGAGCGCGGAGTGTTAACCACTGAACTGCCAGGGGAGTGCCTCCATTGTCTTTCTTTACACATTTTCTGTGCGAGTGGTACTTGCTTTAAGGATTTAAAAGAAGGAAGGGGGAAGAAGAGGAAGTGGGTAAGGGCGGGTGGAGGGATAGTGAAAAAGAAAGAGACTGGCAGACTCTTTTTCCCTAAAGATCAAGGTTTTAAGTCTCCTGAATCACTTTACAACTAGACAGTAAGAGAAATATGTTAATCCCTCTCATCCAGGAGGGAGAAATACGAAGTAACAACGCTTTAAATGTTTTGAGAGCTGTTATTTCTTGAAGAGATGCATTCTGACGCTCGAGCAAAGCTTTCGCTTTAGAGTGCTAAAATATTTTCTCTTTCCCGCTGCCTTCCTAAATGTATGCTTTCTGAAACATTAATTTATGCCAACAGTTTGTAAGTTCCAGGTACAACAAAAGTGTGACTTGAGGCGGAAGGAAGCAGGTCGTGATTAATAATGCCTCGATCGGCCTTTGGAGGTTCCATCACACTGAAATAATTGTTGCTCACGCTGGGGTTTAGCAGTTAAAAGAGACCATGGAAATCAACCGTTGGATTCTCAATTTCATACTGTGCCATACAATCAATTCTTTTTAGTCAGACTGTCTCTAGATTTACTTCTGAGCCATAGTAAAATGAGGAAGCTTTCATTAATCTTTCAGATGCTTCATATTAATGACAAGGCTCTTGCATGAACAATGTAACAGCAATTAAAAAGCCCATTAATCTGCATTACAGCTATTAAAGATGCATGTCATTAAAGGGTATGGAGTTTGATTCATTTTCGCTCCCCCCCAAAAAATGGAGCAATTATGGCCTGGCAATGCACTTTGTCATCAAATTAGGTTGGGGTTTTGTAGCAAATGGCCTTGCAGCATTTAGCTCTTCTCCTATTTTATTATTCATGACTGAAATGTGGAAGTCAAGACCTTTGAAATTACTTTACCTTCTTGTGGAGTAGAGACGTTCAGTGCGTGCGAGCTCTCGGTACAGCCAGCCAAAGTGCACGCAGCTAGGGTTACTGCATAGTTTTTGAAGGGTAGCAAGCCTGTCAATATGCCTGTAATAAAGGGGACAAAAAGAGGTTTGCATGTTTACCAGAAGAAGCTATACAGAGTATTTTGTGTGTGTGTGTGTGTGTGTGTGTGTGTGTGAGAGAGAGAGAGAGAAAGGGAGGTAGAGACACAGAGATGTAGAAAACAAAAACATATGCTCCTTTACTTCATTTTCCTGCCTGTGTGCTGATTGCAGAATGGTGTGACTAGCAAGAAACAATTTAGAAAGAAACAGATATCGTCTATTAACACATATATGTGGAATCTGAAAAAACTGGTATAGACGATCTTATTTACAAAGCAGAAATAGAGACACAGACGTAGAGAACAAACATATGGATAGCAAGGGGGAAAGGTGGAGGGTGGGAGGAATTGGGATGGACAGATATACACTATTGATACTATGTATAAAATAGATAACTAATGAGAACCTACTGTATAGCACAGAACTTTACTCAGTGCTCTGTGGTGACCTAAGTGGGAAGGAAATCCAAAAAAGGAGGGGATATATGAATACGTATGGCTGATTCACTTTACTGCACAGTAGAAACTAACACAACGTTGTAAAGCAGCTATACTCCAATAAAAATTAAAAAAAAAGAGAGAGAGAGACCTGCTTATTGTTAAGACAGCTCTAAATAGCATTTTCCCAAATGTGCTTCTCAGACGCTAATGCCCCTGAGATGTTTCCCCGGTAGAAATGGGGGATTCCACATGTCGTTCGTAAAGCAGAGCCCAGTGTACCTGATAGTGAAGACGGCCATCATCCCATTTCAGGATACTAGACCTCCTGCAGAAACAAAACTATCTCATTTTCTTTTACCTCACATTTTTCAACCTTATTTAACTAGAGAGTCCTTCTTATGCGACATCTATTAACACACATTAGGAGACGCTACTCCCAAGAGTTACGTCATTATTTTAACGGTAGGGTACAGGTATACAAACTATTTATTCACGTTGCAGCTAACAAATATGCAAATCAACATAGTTGAACAATTAGCCAATTAAATAATTATGCTTTTGTACTTCTTGCAAAATTATTAGTTTGTTTAATTAAGACACCTGTCTTAAACAGAAGCACTGCCCACGGAAGTGTTGAATTAACCTGACTTGGTGGTGGATATGTAAGATTTGTTCCGCAATTTAAGGTTCCTGCAGAAACTAAAACACATTTTGTTTACTGGTGTTTATAATCAAGGCAGAGGCTCTTTATTTAGTTAATCCCATGAATTAAAGAAGTATCAAAAATATAATTTGTGTATTTGCTCACCATTGTTTTCTGTTGCAGGTTTTAGAGCTGTTTTAATCCCTAATCACATAGACTGTCATCGTTCTTATAAAAAGATGGTCTTACTCGTAGTATCCCTTTATCGAGTAAACCTTGATTGTTTTAATGAACTGGCATTGATGACAGCTTGCATCATTCAACAACAAATTTTAAAATACATGTTTGCCTATTGCCTTTCCCCAGGAGAAAGGATAAAATATTAAAAGAGCAAAGATCAGGATGAAGCAAAGACCACAGCCCTTGTTTGCTTTGGCCCTTCTCACTTGCCCTCAGTTCCCAGTGTTGCCTGCAAGTCTCTATTCTAGCAGCTCCCCCAAGCATCCCCCTGGGCTACCCAACCCTCTCGGCTGCACTTGGCACGAGCATCTTAGCCCGCGGCCAAAGAAGACAGCAAGCCAATGAACTAACACACATACACGTTGGACCATCTCATGCCAAATGCAGCTCTAATTTCAAAACGCCTTCATGTTGTCACCTTCTGCTTTCCCTCACTCCTGCCACTGTGACTGTCATTTCCTCTTGAATCTCCCAGATCATGACCCACATTCTGAGCTCACTTTTTAAAAAGAGGTTATTTCTCCTTCCACTAAAAGTCTTAAAGGAAAGCTTACGGCATCACACATGCATCTTCATCATGTAGTGATGTCGTGGTTAAGAGCAAAGATGCTCGCGCCAGATTGCTCGGGTCCAGATGCCAATTCTACTACTGATTTGTAGTATGGGTCTGGGCAAGTTGCTCAGACCTCTGTGGCTTAGTTTCCTCATCTGTAAACAGATAATGATCGTATCTATCTCGAAGAAGAGGCCTCACAGGGATAATATAGTATCATGGGGATATGAGATGGGGATATCACAGTATTCACCTCGAAGTGTTACTATCAAGATTAAATGAGTTTGGGACTATAACATGCTCAACGCAGAGCTGTGTAAGGGGAGAACTCTAGCATAGAGCCTTGGTAGCCCAAGCTATGCTACCATTCCAACTCAGTTTCTGCCTGCACTGTACTATTAAATATTGATTTTTATCTTGTCAAGATCGCTAGTGATCCCTTACACACCAGACCAAGTAACCCTTCCACGGTCCTTATTCTCCTCTGCTTACTGGATTTTGCCTTGTTCAGCTGCCGTCGAGACCACAGAATTTTCCCAAGGAGTCCTCCTAAATTACTGAGGGCTCCTTGCTTTTCTTGACCAACTCATCTTCCTTTCACAGTCCCTTAAATTTTTTTTTTTTTTTAACAAGGTCGGGTCCTCAGGCTTCTTTCTTCTTCTGAACACTTGCCTTTGTTAGTTCACTTCTTCTAAACATTTGCCTTCATTAGTTCATCAAGCCTCATCTCTCATTTATATCTGCAGACTTCACATCTCTCCTCCAAGCTCTGGTTCTGCATTTCTACCTGCAGGCCGTGTATCCCACGTGGATGTTCAGCTAGCATTTCACTCTCAACCTGACCCAATCCAGACCCAACAGTCAAAACTATTTTGCAAACTTCCCTCTTCCTATTTCTTTTTTTTTTTAATTTTTATTGGAGTAGAGTTGATATATAATGTTGTGTTAGTTTCAGGTACACAGCAAAGTGAAGCAGTTATCCATATACACATATCTATTCTGTTTTAGATTCTTTTCCCATATAGGTTATTACAGAATATTGAGTAGAGTTCCCTTTGTTATACAGTAGGTCCTTACTAGTTATCTATTTTATACATAGTAGTGTGTATATG
Organism: Stenella coeruleoalba; assembly: GCF_951394435.1. Classification (NCBI taxonomy): domain Eukaryota; kingdom Metazoa; phylum Chordata; class Mammalia; order Artiodactyla; family Delphinidae; genus Stenella; species Stenella coeruleoalba. The sequence continues at coordinate 138,190,745 of NC_137169.1, forward strand.
TTAATCGTGGATGGACCTAGAGATTATCATATTAAGTGAAGTCACTCAGACGGAAAAAGAGTAATATCACATGGTATCACTTATACGTGGGATCTAGAAAATGGTACAAATGAACTTATTTACAAAACAGAAATAGAGTCACAGATGTAGAAAACAAACTTATGGCTACCAGAGGTGAAGCGGAGGGAGGGATAAATTAGGAGACTGGGATTAACATATACACACTACCATTTTTCCCATTTCTTAATACCTCCGTCATGATCCCTAAATTCCGGGTTCAAAACTAACGTGTCCTTGTGAGATATATCCCAGCCATTTTATCCTCTGAAAATCTTTGGCATTTGTCACGTCTTTCCTATCGCCAAGTTCAAATCTGTCAATACTGCAAGTCTAAATAAGATGAGTTGCATGTCTGAATTAGTATAATGCCATATTAACAAGTAATGAATCGGCCCCCAGAAAATAAAATTTTTAATCCTACAGTGAGCAAGGAAAATATGTTGGGACATGAAATGTTTCCTTTGTTCATCACCAAAAAACCTAGGTGGCATTGCCTCTCGTAGGTGGCCCTGACCTAGCTGGGGCACAGATATATTGTGTCACAAAAGGTACAGTGGCTGTATACAGTTTGATGCTCTGCAATCTTTAGCATGAAGGTGCGTCATACATCCAGATAATTATCATTGGGAAACATAAAAAGCAGTTCCACTGTGTTACAAAATACCTTCCCTGAGACATTCTTTCTTTCCAAATCATAGCTGAAGCGCAATGTTGGAATTGTGACTATTATACCAACTTAACAAGAAGGTTATTAGTGGAGACTTTAAGAAGGATCATGTCAACCCAGATACTGAGTTCACGTTCACTAAACGGTCTTTGGTGTTTAACCTTTCTTGCCTTCATTAAATGAGGCACTTTGTGTGTATAGGTTTCTCATGAAACTCCTTTGCTAATTTCTTCCCCCCTTTAACCTTAAGGACCTTAAGAAACAGGCACTATTCCTCTCAGCAAACTTGCATTCTTCAGTTTGTGCTTTGGTAGAGAAGTTTACCAAATTGTATTTCATAGAAAAATCCCAATATTCTGAAAGAAAGATGCTGGAGAGAAACCGGATCATCTTTCAGGCCATTTATCAAAGTGCTCACATTTCCTATCTCCAGGCAGGTGAAACAATAATAATAAACACTGAGAACTGAGAGCTGCAAAATAGAAAACAGAAAAGGAGGAGAAGAAAAAGCTGATGTTTGGGCTCTTGCCAACTTCGAATCGCAGGTAGAAAGTTTGGGGTGGTTTGTAAGTCACATTTTCAAACAACGTGCCGTACTTTCTGAGTCTGAGGTGGCCTTTCTTTCCTATGTGCAGTGGGGATCTTGCTTATAATGTTGTGTCTCAGAGACAAAGTTTGTCAAACCATCGGAATAATTTCCCCTAAATACGGGTTAGTATCATCAACTTCAGTAAGAAGAGCAGTGTAATGATTGAGCATTTTCTCTCCTCTTGTCAGGTTACACTGAGGTTGGGGTAGAAGGGGCTGGTCAACCAGGTGGTCCTCACTAAATCAGCATAACGATCAAGTCATCCTATTGCCTGAGACATGCGGTTTCTCTCTTTTGCTTCTCAGTATGGAGCGTTTACCAGGATGGATTAAAGTTAATGCTTATAAAAAGTTCTGCTATCACCAAAAAATAAACATATTCTCCCCAAGACTAGGCAAGGTAGCCTTTCTTTCTTGGATAGATCCCTAGAGACCATTGAGTGATTGGCCAAATGGTCTTCCTTTAAGTGTCAGAGTCAGACTTAGATTATATACTCTCCAGAAGAAAAAGTGGTACTCCTATGACAGCATATCAGTACCAAACAGTTATTTATCAACTTTCCTTCTATATGCTTCTGGGAAAGGTGCTATAGACCACAGCTGATCTTTACAAGGTTTCTAATCGAAGAAAATATTAGAGCTAGAAGGACCCTGATGATAACGATAATACACACATTAAATACATAAAGCAAAATGCTTGCATACATGTCAAGTGGACAAGGGCATTTATAAGATCCATGGCTTCCAGTCCAAGATGATAGGGGATCTATATTTGATTAAAGGCAAAGAGAAAAAAGGGATAATCATTGAAAGTATATTTCAGTATTCTACTTAAAAGAATACTGAAAAACGTAGAGTGACATATTTATAGAGGAATCCCAGAGAGAAAAATATGGCACATACACTGTATCCTGTGTCCACAGAAAACCCAATAAGGTAAAATGGGGTCGTCTCCTTGATGATCCTTAGGATGTTTAAAATAAAGAAGTGAAAACTTTTAAGATTGGTTTGGATATGAGCCCCTTTTCTCTGGCAGACATCACAGAGGAGTCTTTTTACCCTTTGAATTTGAGACTGTTCCTACCTCGAGGCAGGCCAGATGACCTCTCCAATTCCCTTTCAGCCGCAAAACTCTGTGAAATCAGAAAATGGTCCCAACCATGTCAGGAAACCTGCCAGTCTCTTTTGATAATGGAAGAGGGTGAGCTGAAAACACATTCCATAAGCATAAAGGAAGCATTATTGATGTCTTAAAAGTGTTAGGATCCCATGAAACACAGGAGTGTGGGTATCCGGATTAAAATCATTGGCACCAGCCCGACCAGAACTCTCACTGCTAAGCGATAATGCATTTTGCATTAATGCTTAACATTGAGAAATCCTGATGGGCCACACCAAGGGAGTTTGAAGTAAAGTGAGTATAGTCCCTTTGAATTGCAGTCCTGTGGACCTCGGCGGGTGCAGAAAGCCCAAGCCGAAAGAGCAGGGGCAGGAACGTGATTTAAGGGGTGGCAGCACATCACAGGAGGAAATCGAAGAGCCCTAGTGCGTTAGGTTCCAAACTGTGTGCTCTGAGAATTTCTGCCTAGCAGAGGGGAAGAGCCTTCTCCTCGAGAATCGCGCCCCTCGCAACGATTTTGGGAGCTCCTTGAATGCAGAGGGTATGACCTTTTGCTTCTTTACTTGTCCTATTTTCCAGCAGTTATTACGATGGTTTACCAAAGGTGGACCCTTGATGTTTGCCCAAAACATAAAGACCTTTCATCCTCTTAGCTCACTCAGCTGTCTGCCTCACGATAAGAGATGCTCACTCCCGTCCTACCCTTTCCAGGGAGCTAGCAAAGGAACAGACACCGTTTCTTTTGACTGATAGATGATTATTTCCAACACTTGGTTTCCCGTGCTCTAACCTCGAGTTTCAAAGGAGCGCAAGAGAAATATTAATAATTGGAGGTGGCCTGACTACCTAAGAGAAAATCATTGTGGAGCTGACACCAGCTGTGCAAGCTTTTGTGCCTCTAATGAAACTGTATGCTGAGATGCAGGGACACAACAGAGGAGTCGGCTTTGACACTGAGATTTTTATGATTAACTCTGACTCAATGCAGACAAGTATAAATGCTCGGCCTGGAAACCGAGCCTGGGACACAAGACAAAATGGCATCCTTTTCAAAGCCCAACACGTTTTGGAGAAGAAAAAGTGACTCTGCGTCTATTTACATCCTTGAGCACACTCCTCCCCCCTCCTCCACCCCACCCTCAGCTGCCAACCTAGGTGTTTGGCTGGCATCCACTGTAATCTGTTCTCCTTCATTATGTTAATCTGTGGGCGGAAAGATTTCTGTCATCTTCGAACCGCTTGTACAGCAACGGTAAACACCTTGGCCTGTCTGTAATTGGACAGGTGTCTGCATTGATGTCACCCAGCTTTTAATTCAATTAAAGAACTGGCTGCTCTGCTCTCATTACCCACCCATTTCTGTGGCGCTCTGAGTCTGGCGGTGAAATCCGCACACAGCCATCACCTACCCCGAGTCCAAAGTCTGTGGTCCCCGTGCAAAGATCACGCAGAATATTTCAAACGGACCCCAACGATCCCAGTGTACTTTCCTGTTAGCAAAGGCATTTGGAATAAGATGGAGACTTTGTTCTCTCTCTCTCTCTTTCTTTACCTTTAAATTCTCTATTGTCTAAACGGTGTCTTCTACCTACTGGCCAGTAATTAGGAGCTGTCCAGCAAAAAGAAAAGCAGTCTCTAGCTTCCCCTCCCCAGGGCTTTCCTCCGTCTCAAGAGAACTCATCAGAGTACAATGTTCTTATTTATTTGCTGGCATTTCACATTTGGATCAAGAAAGTGAGGGTGGGGAAAAGCAAGGCATTTATTAAGAGGGCCATCTGGTAAGGGATCCCACACAGGCAGAGCTGAGACTGCTACCTAGGGACACAGTAGAAGAACCCACTTTTAACAGAAAGCCAGCCAGGGGAAGGAGGGCTGAAGAGAAGGGGACTTTTCTGGCTTAAGATTCTGCTGCAGTGCTGAGAAATCCTAAATTTTAAGTGTCCTACATCTCAGAAAGAGTTTTGAGCCACGAACTAACCCAGTGGATGGATGAAAGAGACTAAATCAATCCAACATGCCGTGATTTCTGCCCATTTAAAGGAACCTCTGAAAATAAAGTTCTAACACAGACATTGTGACACAGTAACCTCATGAAACTGAATAATGGCATTTGTTAAATATGGATGAAAATTCAACGGTCTAACAGACATCTGGAAACGCACCCAGGATGCTTCTCCTCTGGTTCTTAGTAGCCTAGGAAAGTGGCATTTGTTGTTGTTGTCTTTGGGGGTAATAGTTTAAATAAAAATAAGGATCTGTAGGATTTATAAAATGAAAGTCAATTTTCATTTTAATCAAAAGGTAGAATAGCAAATGAGCTTACCCCAAACCTAACGTAACCCTTTGGAAACTAAAACTGATGTTTTACATATAATTTCCTGCAAATGGATTTTCTGACCTTACTTAAAATTTTTAGTACTAGGGAACACCTTGGATCAAAGACTAAATGGATTTCAATGTTTACAAATGGGAAAAACAAAATTGTTTATTCTTTCATTTTTTAAAATAAAATATAGGGTCTAATCCTAGTCTTAGAGAATGGTTGAAACAGTGATTTTAATTGAACTCAAAGCATTATCCAGTTAAGATTCTCTCAGTAGGCTTATAGCTAACCTCACATTTTTCATCAATGCCTTCATGGTTGGTAAGAACTACAGAGTCTCTGTCATTTTCCTTCTAATTCTGCAATTGATTTGAAGCCACCCACTCATGTGAACTCTTTATGGAGCATAAAGGGCCGTCACTGATATCATTAGAACTCTCCCAGAAAATATCAGACTTGACTAAGCAGGGAGTCAGGCAAGGAGACAGGAGGAAAAGAAAAATAAATGAGAAGGGAAAGTCATCCCTTATTGACCAGTGTCCTAGGTCCCCTGCTGAAAACCTCCGATAGGATGAGCCCCTTGTACAGAGGGGCTGCCGTTGGGCAGAGTGTAAAGGTCGCTCAAGTCCACAGCAGAGCCAAGGTCAGAACCTACATCTTCTGACTCCAAGATCACTGATCCGCTTACTAGACTTAAGCCCCAGTTCTGGAAGAAGAAAGAAGGCGTGTTGAATAAATATTACTAAAAATAATAGCACACTTTTATACTAAATACTTGATTTATATATATCTGAAAACGTGTTAATAGGTTCAAAGTTATTACTAAAACCTACTGTATACAAACAGAAAGTAAAATGCTTATCCCTCCAAATGCGTGAGTGTATATGCCTATAGTATTCCCTTACAAAAACAACTGATTCATAAGAAACTCTACATCAGGGTATATGTGCTTCTGTGTGTTACTGAGTATAACACTTTATATGTATATATATTTGGAACTAATCAAAAACTTTATATATATATAACACTTTATATATATATGTTTTCGATTAATTCCACATATAGATACAATACAAATATAAAATGGTCATAAAAGTTAGAAAACAGAAAACTTGAGGTGACTGTTCCCTTTCTTTATCAAATGTGAGTAGTAACCCTTAAGTATTTATATCCAACACTATAGCATGGCCAACATGCCCAGTTGATTACTACACTACAGCAAAATGGATGTATTACCATCCTTTTTAACCATCACACAACATGTTACCAAAAAGAAATCCAAATCCTGCACCGCGAATTCTTACTGCATAAAATAAAATGAGGAACTTGTAAAAAGCCCCATCTGAAGCTTTCACAGTGTACCAGGAGTTCAGGCACATTATATATTCAGGAGAGTTAGACAAAGCTATTAACTCATCAACAGTGCATTACCTGATGAAATTCTTCTACATTAGCTAAGCAGGAACATGACATCATTTCTATTTTTACTATTTATGTCATAGGCCATATTTTTGTCCTGTGAATTTTTTCAGACCAATTTCTTTCAAGATTTACATTTAAAGAAATAGTTTGTAATAAACCACAAATACGGAATATTAATCTATGGGGTACTGTGAAAAATAGCAGAGACTTCCTCAAAATTCATCTTTTAACAATACCATCAAAATGAATTTTTCAAATTTACCTCTGATGTTTGCCTATTGTGACAGAGACCACTAAATGCCCTCTCATTGTATATTCTCTTCCTCCACAGTAAAATAAAAAGACCCTTTTCGCTGGGCAAATGGCCACTTTGAATACGGACATTTCCAGCAATCTGTGTAGCTAGGTATAGCCATGTGGCTAAGTTCTAACCACAGAATGTAACCAAAGGTGGAGGAATAACTTCCAAAATATGTCATTAAAGTGAATGTGTACATCCTTGTTCAACCATTCCACCTTCCTGCTGAATGGAAACCAAACTAGATGGCTGATGCTCCAGCAGCCATTTTGGACCATGAGGCAGAAGTCTTGTCTCTAAGGATAGCATAGCAAAACGATGAAGAGTGTGGATCCCTGGCACTGTGAACATCCACCCCTACATTGACCAACTGTGAACACCTATTATCAGAGAGAGAAAAACTTAATTTTGTTGAAGTCACTGTTATTTGGGGTTCTCTGTCTCTCAAGAAAAAAATAATAAAAAATGAAAAACTTATCTCTACTGTTTTTGCCCCATAAAACACTCATTTTTAATATAATATTATACTTTAGAGAAAGTACTGCTTGTTACGTGTATTTTACCATTAATTTTAAAAATCAGGAAAAAACAAAAGCAGATTGTAACAGTAGGATCTAGCACTAACCCAGAACATAGCAGATAATGGTTTTATTTTTAATAAATGAATAGTTTCTGCTCTGTGTCATTATCAGCTTTGCAGCAGCATGGCTTCCATTATTTTAAATTGCAAATATATAGTCCCTGAGCTTCATTATGAGGTGTAAGTTTTGGAACTAATTTTTAGATTCTATTCATCCTATCAACATTTTTTTCCCCGTTGGGAATATGTATGTTAAGTTCCAAATATATATCTAAGTTGTGGTAGTTCTGCATATTATTTCATAAAATTAGAGAACTATAGAACTGCAGAACCAGTAGTTCAAAACTCAACTCAGCATGATAAGACAATAGTAACATTACGTTAACTACAGGGTTAGCACCAAAACCCTGCATTTGTTTCTGTATCTCTTCCTTCGTGCCTTCAAGAAAAGTGTATGGATTACCTACCTTGAGCAAGTTACTAAACAAGGCTTAAAATAAATAGAAAACATGATACTTGTCCTCTGGGAGCTTACTGTCTAATGAAAAAATAGAACGGGTGTACCAAGAGCAGCCATAGGCAGTTTTAACAACTGTGGAGTAAGACTTCTCAGCTGAATAGAAAAAAAATTATAGGGCAGGGAAGTTTTTATTACAGTTCTCTCTCTGCAGGCTTCTCAGGCAAGTCTTCATGAATCAATGATTCTCTATGGCTCTCAGTTCTTCATTCTTTTTGTAGACACCCCAATGGTGTCTACAAACAAGAGTTTCCCTTTTCTGTCAATAGTTGGGAAACCCTAAAATTATTCACACATTCTTTCCTTCTAACAGGTATCGATAGTTTCGGGATTGGATGGCATCCTTTGCCTGTAAGATTACTTTAAGAGTTTTTTCACTCTTTCTTTTCATGCCTTCCCCACTTCCAAGGTGTGTGGTTAAATGTATGTAACTGAAATACACAGATGAGACTTCACTACGAGACTAATTACAATTATACTGCATGCGTGGAATTGCACTGGTCTCCTTCTTCTCTGGACCTAATGGGCATTTTGCATTCTGTATGTAAGTAGAGAACTCTCTGCCTTTCTAATGGGCATCGTGGCCTGGGGGCTGAGAGGGTTGGGTTTGTTAGAAATGCAGAATCTCACACCACAGTCCCAGACCTACTGAATCAGAATCTGCAGTTTACAGAGATCCCAAGTAATTCTCACTTCCTTTGCACTAGCAGCTTTCAGAAGCACCACCCTTAAGGGTCAGAGGCCCTACTTACACTGCCTCTATTTCTTCACTTGCCCTACCACCGTTCTGCCCACAAAGCTAATGCTGTTGGAACAAGGGGCAGGAACAAACAAAGCAGGGGTAAATTCAAGCCCAGCAGGTGAAAATGATCCCTTCTCACCTGGCCACGCCCCTCACCCCAGTGGTTTTTAATATGTGGTCCACTGACCTCTGCAAGAGCATGGACTAGAACACTTGGTAAAGGCAGATTTCTCAATCCTAGCCCAAATACACAGACTCTTGTGCACGGAGTCCAAGAATCTGCATTTTATAAGCAATCCAGGAATCACCTTATGACCAGTAGAGCTGAGACTCACTAATTATTACTACTAGCTGTGGAAGAGACAGAAAAATGAGAGACTTTCAATATGGAACCCACTTGTTTCAGGTAGAAGAAAATGAATGTCTACTGTATATGAGGACTGAACCAGTTTTCACAGCAAAAGCTATATTATCAGTTGCATGATAAATTAAAATGTCTTTCTTTTTTTTCCATAAATTTAGATTTACGTGGGTCATCTGAAAGATTATTACTATTGGTGCATCAGCTAAGCTATAGTAAATAATAAATATGATTATCATTACCGGAAGAAGGAATATAACTCCTAGAGCTTAGCTCAATGTAATGTAACAATAAAACTGAGAAAATATCTTCTGTGTACCAAGTACATTCCTAGCACTATGCCAGGTGCTGTACTAATCATGCCAATAATTAAGTCTACATGTTTAAGCATCTTCAAGAAAGAAATAAAAAAAAATTGTATATGTGCAAATTCTTGAATGCATTCATTCTTGACAGAATTTCAAATCAGACTGGGAGGGGTCTTTCTGAGCAGCCCTGGGTTTGAAGGGAAATGCCAGCGCTGTCTCTCTGGGCAGCAGCTTTGGACGTTGAAAGTGCTGGAGGGAAAATCAGCAGGAGCTATGCAGAGTTAATTGGAGCCCTTTGCAACTAGTCTAAAGATACACTGGAGTGATAACTGCAGGGCTTTCTACCCTGAGGCTGCAGCTGAGGAAATGAACTTTCAAGAACTCCCTGCTCTGAACCCTGGCCTTCCGAGGGCACAGAATCCAGACTCTGTGGCCCAAAGGGGCCCATTTGTACCTGAGTGGGGCTGTTAACCCTTGGACTCTCCATGCTACTGGGACTTATCACATTTAATCCTCCAGTAGCCAAATTCGTGATTGGTAAATATTCTGTCTCACGCTTCTAGTGTTCCAGCTCTCTTAGTTAATATTCATCTTTTTATTTTCTTTTGCCTTCTGCATTTTGTAAAGTCTGACCATAATTTCCCACTTCTTCCCAAGAATCATTTCACTTAATTTTTTGTTGTCCTGTGATTTTCCTTTGCTAATTTTATTACTTACTTTTAATAGCTCATCTTTTTTTTTTTTTTTTTTTTTTCAGTACGCAGGCCTCTCACTGTTGTGGCCTCTCCCGCTGCAGAGCACAGGCTCCGGACGCGCAGGCTCAGCGGCCATGGCTCACGGGCCCAGCCACTCCGCGGCATGTGGGATCTTCCCGGACCAGGGCACGAACCCGTGTCCCCTGCATCGGCAGGCGGACTCTCAACCACTGCGCCATCAGGGAAGCCCTCATCATTTTTATATAGGCATTTCTCTTTCTTTTTTTTTTTTTTTGTCCTGTATTTGCAAGTTGCAGTTGGGAGGTGGAAGTTGTCATAAGAACTTCTGGTTAAAATAGAGACTTGATCACTGGTGTCAAACAGTGATCAGTGTTTGAACAGTGTTTCCCAATCCTGGCTGTACAACAGAGTTACCTGCTGACACTTTTAAAATACCAATACCCAGGCTATATTCTAAACCAAAACGTCAGACTCTGCAGGTGAGACCTGGACATCAATATTTTTTAAAGCTCCCCAGGTGGGTCAGTGTGCACCCATGGTTGAGAACTATTACCTTATAAGAATGCCAAGGAGGGGCTTCCCTGGTGGCGCAGTGGTTAAGAATCTGCCTGCCAATGCAGGGGACGTGGGTTTGAGCCCTATTCTGGGAAGATCTCACGTGCCACAGAGCAACTAAGCCCCTGCACCGCAACTACTGAGCCTGAACTCCAGAGCCCGCAAGCCACAACTACTGAGCCCACACGCTGCAACTACTGAAGCCTGCGTGCCTATAGCCTGTGCTCCACAACAAGAGAAGCCATTGCGGTGAAAGGCCCACACACCGCAACGAAGAGGGGCCCCCGTTCACCACAACTAGAGAAAGCCCACGTGCAGCAACGAAGATCCAACACAGCCAAAAATAAAAGACAATAAATAAATTTTTTAAAAAAAGACTGAAGTAGAAGAATTAAGTACTCATCTCAGAAGATTCAAACAGCAGAATCAATACTGCCAAAATCAGAAAATGATAAAGGAAAAAAACTATGAAGCAAAAACCCAGAATTCAGAAACTGAATAGTATAAAGATAACAATTAATTCATTGAACATTTACTATGTGCCTGTTTATCAGCAAAATATTCTATGGAGGTAATTCATTGTTTTTTTTAATCTTTGCAACAATTCCATAACACGAAGAAGGTTTTTACCCCCAGTTTATATATGAGGAAACTCCAATACAGTGATATGTTTTTAAATTTGCCTGAGATCAGACAGTTGATAAGTGACATAACTAGATTGATTTGACTCTGCAAGCTGTGTCCTGGACTGCTAAAATGAGGAGGACAAACTGGGAAGAAATATACAATATTGGAAACTGTTATTTCTTACCAGAAGTAATGATGATATACACAATAGCAAACTTTCCAAGCCAAAGAAAGACCCAATTGTGAAGAAAGAAGAGCTCATTAGATAACAGAAGAAAAATGTAATGAAAAGAAACCAACACATTTTATGATCACTTACTTGGTTAAGGACCCTATGTGAACCAACAAACCTAAATTGTCTTATACATCCAATATCAGTATTGTTCATTCAAACAAATACCACTCTAACAACCAAAAATTAAACATAAAAATCTCAACAAATGTCACCTCAGAAATGCTAAAGGGGGATTACTTTCAAGATCAATAGCAAAACTACTCATGAACTACTCTATTGTCCTCTCTCTTGGTACCTTGTTATCTCAACTAATTGGCAAAACAGCTACCACCAACCAATCTCCACACTCCTCACATCTCCACCAAATCCAGGTTTCTGGCTCTCTACTTTCTCCCCCCTCCCCCCTCACTTTCTAGTATTCTTTTTTCTTTACTATGAAATCTCTGGCTTTGATACTTACTTAGCCTGGCTTTGGGGCTTTTCAATTCACACTCCCCTCCCTCAATAGACTGAATTCGTCACAATAAAAGTCCACCTGGCAGTACCAGAGTTCTCCACAATCTTTAAGATTACCTCCTATGTATTTCCTTGTCTGTTCATTTCACAACTGTGAGCAACAGATACATCTTTAAAACCCTTTGGGGGGAAAAAAGTTAAAGAATTCATAGTCCACACAGGCAAGAACAGAAATAAAGGAATAACAACAACAGAAAGTACTGAAACACAATAACAAACAAAACTGGAAAGCATGAAATATGATGACAGAAATAAGAGCAATCAATTGTATAAATCATAAAAATAAATGTGAGTTAAACTCCTCTACTAAAGTACAGAGAATTTTAAGTTGAATGTAAAACTAAATCAAACTAGATTCTGTTTACAGAGATACACTTAAAGCAATGTGACTTCAAAGGTTAATACACAAATGATGAATGTAAAAATAATAAGAAAAAGAAAAATACAAACAAAAAGCAAGTTACCAAAGAAACTGATAATTGACAAATCCAAGAAATTGACCAAGTTGCAATAATTGAGAGTTTTTCCTTAGTTTTTTGTGGGTTTTTTTTGCGGTACTAGGGCCTCTCACTGCTGCGGCCTCTCCCGCCGCGGAGCACAGGCTCCGGACGCGCAGGCCCAGCGGCCACGGCCCACGGGCCCAGCCGCTCCATGGCACGTGGGATTCTCCCGGACCGAGGCATGAACCCACGCCCCCCGCATCAGCAGGCGGACTCTCAACCACTGTGCCACCAGGGAAGCCCTTTCCTTAGTTTTTTACACATTGGGTATATAAAAATAAATAACAGTTGGTCAGTGGTGCTCTAATTTTCTTCTCTCTGTACACCATTCACATGCTTGAAATACCCTACAGTAACATCCAATAGTTTATTATACTGGTTTTCAATCTCAGGGGTACTGTTCTCCAGAAAGATACCCTTCAGAATCTGGGAAAGGCTGGTGTAATTTGAAAAGCCTCCCTGTCCCGTTTCTGATTTGATCTTACCTCAAATTTAGAATTACTAATTCAGAGGATATGCATCATATATATGTATGTGTGTGTGTGTGTGTGTGTGTGTGTGTGTGTGTGTGTGTGTATATATATATATATATAATCAATATGGTATATCTAATATAAACAAGTATTAGTCTACCCTGAATGGTGAGGATAGGTTTTTTTTTTTCATATTACCCATAGAAAACTAACAAAAACATTTAAAGGTGTTATATTAACTATAGAAAATGTTCTTTAAAATCTGCACATAAAAATGTAAATAAAAATAAATGAAAAACGGGGGCATTCCCACACATAAGGCAAACATAAGTATAATATTCTTCATATATAAAGAGATATTTAAATCAATGAGAAAAATGTGACTCCTCCAATAGAAAAATTGAGGGTGAAATGTGCTACGTATGTCATAAAAGAAGTACAAATTACCAGGAAACAACGAAAATACTTAATGCCTCTAGTAATCTAAATTTGAGGCAAGATCAAATTAAAGTAATATTCTGATATATTTGGAAAATTTACAAAGTTTCTTTTACCTGTAAAACTTGTCAACTAGGATGAAATGAAAAACAAAATCTTGCATTCGGCTTGCTGGTGGGAGTATAATTTGTACAGTCTTTTTGGCAATTATTTGGCAACATAAAAATAACTAACCTTTGTTAAGAAATTACCATATGCTAAGCACTGTGCTACATGCTTTAAAAACATCTGATAGTTAACATTTATACGATCCGATCCGTGTGTCATGTGCTGTCCTGTGTGTTTTACATATACATGGATTCATTTAATCCTCACAGGTATCCTATGAGGTGGGTAGTTATTTCATTCTCAATTTACCCATATGGAATCAGAAGCACAGAGATGTTAATTAATTTGTCCAAGTTTGCACAGCTGAAAATTGTTAGACTTGGAATATCATCTCACTTAATATCTTTAATATTCTTCTGAGGTTAATATTATTCTCCCATTTCATAGGTTAAGACACTAAAAAAAGATCCAGGAGAATACATAATTTCCCCAAAGTCACAGGGAGGGTAGGCAGCAGAGGTTTGCATCAATGTGTGCTTGACCTCAAAGTCCAAGACTGACTAATGCTTTAAGAGAATTTGACCTAGTTGTTCCATTTCAAGGGGTTTATCCTACCGTCATTGTCAGGAATTCTTCCAAAGATTTACATACAGACTTCTAAAAAAATCATATTAATTATAACAGCAAAAGTTGGAAATCCAGAAAATAAGAGGAGACTGAGACAAAGTGAATTTGGGAGAGAGGCAGTGGAAAGCAACTGAAGAATTCTAAACAGAGAGCCATGATGTTTGGTTGTGCAGTGGATTAGAGTCATGGGCGGGGGGGTGTTCATGAGATAGAAGAGTATTGTAGCTGTCCAGGTAAGAGATTGGAATGGTTTGGCTTGGACAGTAGATAGGGGAGAGACGGATCAATTTAGCACATAGTTTAGAAAATGGAATCAATAAACAACATGGATGTACGAGGTGTGAACAGAATGTAAAAGTTGAGAAAAATTCTCAAGCTTAATTAACTGGGTGGCTGGAGGTGTCATTTATTGATATTGGGAATGCAGGAGGAGGACTTCAGGTTGGAGATGGTAAATTTAGAGATTACGAGAAGTCAATTGGAAATGTCAATTTTTCCAAATGTCTGCTGGATACACACATTTGGCAGTCTGGGTAGGACGTGCCTTTAGGAGTCAACAGTGTTTGTAGGATACTGGATGCTTTGTGAGTCGATGATTTTCCTGGAGCAAGACTGTAGGGAAAAAAAAAATTAGCAAAAGAGAGAGAGAAAAGGTCCCGGATCTAAACCCTGCGGTTCTCCAAAATGCAGAGTTAAGCTTCAGAGGGAGTGGGCAAAGGACACTGAGAAAAGGGGGCCCAGAACCAGAAGGGTCAGAGAAGTGAAGAAACATTTCAAGAGACAGTAAAAAAAAAATCCACAGTGTAGAATGCTATCGAGCTGTGGAACCAGGGCTGTAAAGTGTTCTTTGGATATTTAAACATGGAAGTTGTTGGTGTCCTCAGCAAGGCAAGCGAGTGGAAGGCAGACCGCGTGAAGAAATGGGAACAAGGCCACAGATGCTTCTTGGTAGAGGCACGTTTGGGAAGAGGAGAGAAGGCACAATAGCTGGATGGGACTTTAGATCAAAGGAAGATTTTTGTCACTGCTTTGGGTTTGTTTATGTTTGACAATGGGTGTTGACAGATGGAGTCTGAATGACCTTGGGCAGAATCCAGCTGGGCAGTGGCTCTAACTTTGGCATGCACCAGCATCACAAGAGGAGGGCTTGTTAAAATGGGGATTGCTGAGCTCTACCCCACAGCTTCTGATTCAGCAGGTGTGGGCGGCCTGGAGAATCTGCATTAATAAAAAGGTCCCAGGTGAGGCTGTTGACACAGATCCAAGGACCACACTTTGTGAACGACTGCAGGAGACAGAGGTTAAAAATATGTGAGAGGAAGAGAGACCACCAGTAACAGGTCTACAAAGGCAAGAGGAGTTGGGGTCCAGAGGACTTCTGAAGATTTTATTTTTGATAGGATAAGGGAAGCTCTGTGAAAATAGGAAGGAAAAGAGAGGAAGGTAAAAAGTAAAAATAATGGCAAATACCTATTATATGCCCAAAACCCATTAAAATGTCTTAGCATTCATTAATTCACTTAACCCCTAATAACAACCCTGTCAGTCAAAAAAAATGCAATTAATGCATATATTTGGTAGTAAGAAAGTGACAGAAATTCTTTATGATAGATTCTGGAGTTTTTTTGGTATCTAAGATGATCTAGTATATAAGACTATCAGCTGAGTGTGATAAGGAAGACAGGTTAGCATTTAGAGAGTTTGAAAAAATATAAAATATTTAATGAGGAGAACGGGAGAAGGCAATTACAGACATATGGTAGGACTGGTGTCATTACTGAGTGTCCATCTGAAAATGGGGATTGAGACATTTTAGTGATAAATTGCTCATTGTTTTCCAGCCCACTTAGCTGCAATGCACAGCCTGGGCAAAGGCTTAATCAGATTGGGTTTTTATTGGATGGGTAAAATGAGGGAGGAAGGAAGTGAAAGATACCAGTTTTTTTTTTTTTTTAATTGGTTGTGTATTTGGGCTGTAGATTCTAAGGAATCTAAAAAAACTGAAGTAAAGTTTGAGAGAGTTGACCGATAGATGTGTTAGAAAGACAATTAAGGCTGCTTTATAATCCAGCAAATTTGTCAAGTTACGAAAGTCTTTGACAGAGGAAAAATACTTTTTTCTATTAAATTTGTTGATGCATTTTACTTTTGTTTGGTCAAAGGCTTACATTTGACTTTCCATTTAAATGGGCCTTAACATTTCATGAGGCTGAAAACTGCTGTCTTGCTACACGTGCGGGACTTTGAGCACAGCACCTTGCGCGATGTGCCTGAGTGTATTTCACTCCAGCCGTTCTGCACGGCGCGCGTGCCACACCGTGAGAAATTGATTCGCTGGTTTGCCCGTCAAACTGCCGGTGCTCTAGTACTCCTCTACCTTGACATAATTAGGTTTAATCAACAATTTTACAATAAATAACAGTGCTGTGAACTTGGGCTAGTCCCAACGAGCGAACTTTTGCATGGTGAAATAGGTCGCTGGCCCCATGTGTACACGTAGGATTGCTAAAAGATACATCGTTTTAGGATGTATAAAGATCCTAGGTACAAGGACCTGATTAAGGGCACGAGGGCCCTGTGACCTAATCTTTTGGGGATGGCAAGAATATCATCCTTGTAATGAAGCTATCCATAAGAGCCCATAACCATTATAGAATTATCCTTTCCATCCGAGATGGATAGAGGTGTCCATATCATTAGATGACCCTTGTTGGTTTTTTTTTTTTTTTTTTTTTTTTTTTGCGGTACGTGGGCCTCTCACCATTGTGGCCTCTCCCGTTGAGGAGCACAGGCTCCGGATGCGCAGGCTCAGCGGCCATGGCTCACAGGCCCAGCCGCTCCGCGGCATGTGGGATCTTCCCGGACCGGGGCACGAACCCATGTCCCCTGCATCGGCAGGTGGACTCTCAACCACTGCACCACCAGGGAAGCCCAATCCTTGTTGTTTTGAATCAGGCAAAATATAGGAATCTTTAATGCGTTGGGGAAAAAGCCTTGAAGGACGTTTTTATCTAAAGTCAAACCAAAAAGAAAATTAATAAGACCTACTCCCTTGAGGAGTCGCCTTTACCTGTGAAGGTGCTGGTATCAACAAGCTCAGAGCTGGCAGAGGGCAGGCGGGGCGGACCGGTAGCATCTTCACTGTAGGCTCTCAAAATGTACTTCTCAATTACACCTCTAACCACAACAGGTTCATCCCAGGTCACCTCGATGCTATAGCCGTTTATGCTGCGGACTCTTGAGGGAGTTGGCACACTTTGTGGAGCTGTGAAAGGATAAAAGAGAAAATAGGGGAAACGGCAGTTCTGAGAAGACTATCGCTCGTATTCTTCACTTTTAATGGCCGCAGTAAATCAGACTCGACCATTAGCATAAATACAATTTATTAGAGTTGTAACTTTTCAGCACTGATTTAATATGACTGCACATCTTGAGCCATTCAGTTTAAGCGATATTTCAAAACCATCAAAACTCCATTGACATCACGTTCTTTCAAGCCTAGTCCAGGTTTTCCAAAAACATTTAATGTATCCGACATGTTTTAAACATCACTCATAAAGAAGGAGGTGGATGGTAGGCAGATAACAAGTTCAAACAACATAATGATGTACCCCTTTGAAGCAAGATAATTAGACTGTTATTATACATAGTGGTTTGACACTTTTATATTGTCGATGTATTAGCCAAAAAATATCAGAAATGTGGTGACTGTATTGTACTTGAAGGTCTGATCCCGTTTGCCAAATTCAATTGTTTTTCCAACTAATTTTAAAAAAAGCAAAGTTCTACCAGATAGGATATATTCCTAATTGCATTTAGGCGGGGTAGAGGAGCCGGTGCCCTTGAGATTCTACAAAATCATTTTCCTCAGAGCACCACAAAATACCACCACCAAACGAGGCAAGTTTAAAGGAACTTGCTGCGAAACCTCACTTATAAGCCAAATGCCCTCATTTAAAAAATCTATAACCTTTAATTATTAATTAGATATTTCTATGGTTCTGATCAGTAACGACTTCAGCACAGCTGACTGCACTGGGAACACTGAGAAGAAGCCCAAGGAACTTCATGGCAGGATGATGGATGAGAGACAGGCTCTGACCACTCCTGGACTCCTGAGCCCTGTCGATGGAGAATCACTCTGGTTTCCCTCCATCAAATAGCCTCCTTCTCTGCCTTTACTGTTCAGGCCAATAAAACAGGACAGTTTTAAGGGAAACAATGTGAACGTAAGGGATATGAGGAAGCACAGAGGCGGAGAACCACTGTCTGAGGAGGTAAAACACCACAGGCGCTTCTGGAAACACACAGGCTACACAATCAAGTTGCAAGTAATGGGACAATGGGAGTGATTTTGATTTTATTAGTTCTGAAATGTGGTCCAGAGCAAAGTCGAGTCCTGTCTAACAGATGGTCTTCTCATAAGGGACAGAGCAAAACTGACTCAAAAATAATTAAATAGTGCAATTATTCTCCAACCCATGGGAGCATGTAGCCGCTTGGTGGTGTGGTCAGATTGTAAATATGAATTTATGGCATAAGACTTTGTGGTCAGATCATGGCTATAAATTCAGAGCTCTATTTGCCTACTTTCTCGGTGGTACTCAAAATGGAGACTATTAAGCTACGTAAGTGATGCACTTTCTAGACACCTATTTACGTTGTTGAATTAGACTGAAAGCAGGCTTTATAGTATATTTGTTAATAAAGGAGAGAAGTGTGAGATAGGGGCAGAGGACATGCCAGTAACAAATGAATATTTTACATCAGAGCTTTTTCCAAGCTCTAAAGTTGAAAAGGATTTTAAGGGATCGCTCCGTGCATTGTGTTGCCTACAAATAGATGATGATTTAAATCATCCTGGAAAAGTGTCAAGTTGGCCTCTTCTGGAAAATCTGTAGGCAGACAGCTTTGAAAATTCTTATTAGTAGCCCATCTCAGTACTTAATTATCTCTTAGATTAAAAAGATTCCTCAAAGGATGCCTGTGTTAGTAACCCGTTATTGATAAGAAGTATGAGAGGGTATCTTGGTACAAAACACATCTTTAGACAAATCGTGACTTGCTAAGGATAATTTTCTTCAAGAGGCACAAGTGTCAATCACATGGAAATGTATTTGTCTTTCTGACAAATAAATATTTTCTCCAAAATGGTAGAAGGCTACTGATTTCACAAAACTTTTTTTAATGAATGCCTCCCTGTGATGGTAATATGTGAACAGATTCTGTGGTCCCTGTCAGAAGGACAAAGCACTTACAAATCAGTTATCTGAGATTAGCTCTAATATAGTAGTCTGTTTCCTCTTTGTTTCCGCATTCAACTCAAAACAAACAAACAAACAAAAATTAGACCACTCAGCAATTTCTGTCATGGGAGAGTCATTCTAAGACCCTAACAGTAAACACCACGGCAAACACCTGCCATGATGTGATAAAAGACACATCCGCTTGCAACCAGGGTGCAGGTTTCAAATGTGCTCTCCACTGGGGAGGCAAGGGTCTATCACCCCTACCTAAAGGTAATCCTGATTTTAGCTTTTCGGGGTCTAAGCAGTTGGGAAAGGTTTCCTATTCTTAGATAAATGACAGTCGATGTGGGCCTATTTCATCTTTAAGAGCAACCTGAACTTACTTTCTTCTGCATCTGAAGAGGAAAGAATCAAGCCTGAAAAAATCCTTATTAAATACTTGAAAAATCAAAAGCAAGGATCTGCTAAGCATTTTTACCAACGACGGGTGCCTTTGCACTCCAGGGCGTGCTCTGTCACAAGATTACAAACGTACTGCTTGCTTCACGGGTGAGAGTCCTTCCTTTCCTTTACATGCACCGACGTGTGCATTTGTGTGTACATACACGTGTTAAGATAAATAGTATTTACCTGCTCCTGTTGTACGGCCCCGACTCCAGTCGCTAGGTACTGAACCTCCTTCGTGGGAGGCTGTTACTCGATACAGGTATTCTTAAATGGAAGTAAGAAGTAGAAGGTTAACATACGACTCGTGTAGGCTCGTGGTGGGCTGGCAGGGAGGGAAGAGGGGACGAGGAGGGGACGTGGGACATTGAATTTGGAGCATTTCCACATTACCTGTGAAAGGCTGGAGACCACTCTCATAAACGCTCTGCTCTTCTCCCCGATAAACCAGGATGGAGTCATTTCCCCTGCAGTTAACGGCACTGTCAGTTGACAGGCATCCATCCAGATTGACTCTGATAGCACCGCTGGACACAGATGCCAAGTTAACGACAGCACCCTGTGCAAACTGCACATCTTTCATGCAACCACCGAAACCTAGCAAATAGTAAGGGACGAATGTCACATAACAGGCTTGAATCATTAATTACCAATCATTTTTTTGCCTCCTGTAGTACTACGTTTTGATGAAGTTGTGCAAGGGGGGGCTTTAAAGATAATTTTTAAACTTCCAAGTCTTGTTTGGGAGATCCTTTATGCCTCCCCCTGCTTTTTTTTTCAGGCTAAGCTGTTGCAGGAAATAGTTATATTTATGTTATTTTGAAAAAATATATAAGCTGATAATTGTAATTCGACTGAATTAGATTCAACTGAAAAGTATGTATTATATCTCTTTAGGAACACATTTTTATGTTTATTCCCATGAAATAAAATTTAGGCAAGTACACATTATCGTGAGGGGGTATCTACACGTCCCTCAATCCTGGAAAATTAAGTTACCTGTATAAGTCAGTGTCTAAGTGCCAAAAACTAGTATTTTAATGAGCATGATTATTCAAGAAGCTTATTGGGGGAAAAAATACATTTCGAGGTTCCTATGAATAGTAGGAGGAAGAATATAGTCTCAAAATATACTAAAATCCTGAGATATTGCTATGAATTCCGTAATGATCGTTTCATAGACAGAGAACGAATCCCAGTTAAATCAGGGAACAAGGGAGCTACGACTGTGCTCTACCATTTTCACTGAGTTCCATAATCTCGACTGTGCAAAACGATCACCAGTTTTAGGTTCATGTTCTCATGACAGGGACCAAATTCAGCTGTGGCAACAGCAACACGGGAGGTTCCCTGGAACGTGTATTCTACTCAGTCAACTTTAGAATGACCACGGGGCATTCAGTTCTGGGAAGTTTAACAGAGAATGTGGAGGAGGTGGGTTTGAAGTGTGCACGGCTTTTTTTTTTTTTAGAGAACCATAGGGCATCCTGTCAGCCGGGGAACAGCAGTGGCTTTGAATAACTTGCTATTTTGTGTAAACAGAGATCAGTTCTGTGCGGTTTGGCAGTACTCTGCTCAGAAAACTGCCCACAATTGTCAAAGAAGGGACAAACAGACTGTGTTTGAGATCGCTGGAGCACACACTCTTTCTTGAACAAAACACTGTCAAGTCTGAAAGGTCCCAAACACACGATTAGTTCTTTTCAAGATGAAAACACGTCGGCAGGAAATGGAAATAAAACATAATGCAATGCCGAACAGTAAAATAAGTTAACGGTAACAATGACCGTATTGTTCTCTTCAGTATTAATATGGTGTGTTATTCTGTCTTCTAACACTTTAAGTCGAAGTCTATTTCCTTTTAAATGCCTTTGCTATTATTCACGTTCCTTTAGGCCCGACTGACCAATACTGCTAGTCTATCTTCAACACACAGTAGATACTCAGTAAGTTGGGTGAATGGAATTGAAAGCAATGAAGCTCAATATAAAAGCATCTGCTTGAAAATGCAGATGCTAATTTCTTTACCAGTAGTAATCTTCTGATGGCCCAGAGCTGAGTCACCTAACTCCTCTGTCCTCGAGTTTCCCTATCAATAAAATGTGAACAGTGGAAAGATAGCTTTGGCAAACGTCAGTGTGCCCGTATAAGAAATGTCCCGTGATGGTTCAAGAGGTACAGAATTTCAGGTTCGTAGGATGAAGAGTTCTAGAGATCGATGGTGGCAATGGTTGCTCAAAAACGTGAATGTACTAGATGCCTGAACCGTACATTAAAAATGGTTAAGATGGTAAATCGTACGTTAGGCGTACTTTATTACAAGTAAACATGTTAAAAAATTTTTTTTAAAGAAATGGTCTTAAACATTAATACACAAGATGCAAATTTAAATCTGGGAAAGGCCACAGAGGTAGGCTTCCTTCACGCTGGAGATAAAGAAAAAAAAGTCCAGAAAGTGACAGGATGAGGTTTCTAAGTAGGAATCCTCCTTAGGAAATGGGATTCTGGCCTCAGGCCTTTGGGGGTGCAGATGCCTGGGCTCTAGTGTGGGGTCCTCACAGTACTACCCTCAGGGCAGTCAGAGGGTTTGGTCAAAGTTTGCGCCATTCTCCCAACTCTGCACGGTCAGAAACCCTCCCACCGGAAATACTCCCCAACGACCTCTAAAATATGAATGGGCTGCGAGGATAAAAACAGGGGAGAGGGCCTGTCTGTGGGAAGACTAGTGATGCCTCCTTTTCTTGCTTCCCTGCCTTTGGGAAAATCATAAGCGACTCCCCACACCCATCCTACCCCCGGTCTCTAAGTAACTGGAAGGTGGACAAGAACCCTGAGTTGACAGATCAGAGAGACAGTAGCTGTTCACGGGGAAGCGGTCCAACGATGGGACACTTGGGCTCACAGGATGGCTGACTCTCAGCCCCACTCCTGACCTCTCTGCTCAGGGCTTTGGACAGACCATAACCTGGGAGACCACACGCCATGGCCTGCTCACTCTCAACCCAGAGGTGAGTGCTGTCCCAAGTGTTAGTCCTAGATAAATGCCCATGATCTGAGGTGGTACCTCTTCAGCAAATGATGTTGCCCAGCATCTCCAAAACACAGAGGAAAATTCATTTGCATTGGATTTAAAGGAAGATTGCAACATTAATGGATATAAAAAATAGCTCTAGTAGGACCACAAAATAGAGCCTTTGAAAAAGGATGCTAATGGAGAAGCGTAGGAATGTTTTTATGACTACTGATAGTGGATTGAAAAAACTACAGGGAAGTGAACATGATTAGTTTTAATTGCAATTTACTACGTGCATGAAGCACCTCTATATTGTGAATATTCTCCTGCTCACTGTATAAAACATGCAGTTAGGGCTGCCCTGGTGGCGCAGTGGTTGAGAGTCCGCCTGCCAATGCAGGGGACACGGGTTCGTGCCCCGGTCCGGGAAAATCCCACATGCCGCGGAGTGGCTGGGCCCCTGAGCCATGGCTGCTGAGCCTGCACGTCCAGAGCCTGTGCTCCACTGCAACGGGAGAGGCCACAACAGTGAGAGGCCCGAGTACGGCAAAAACAAAAACAAAAGCAAAAACATGCAGTTATTTACATAACTCTTACTATTCAAAACATCTGAGTCAGAATCTTAGAGGATAAAGGCATAAAATCTGCATTTTAAATAACCTTTCCATGCCATTCCAATGGATCCTGAATAGTAATAATAACAATAGCTAATTTTATTGCGTTCTTACTATATTCCAGCTACTATACTTCAATATTTTATAAGTGGTTTGAGAACCACTGATATGGATGATACTGCAATGATAAAAATTTAGTATTATCGATAAATAAAATATCTTTCAGTATCACAGTCTTAGTCATAGTGTAGATTATGTTGTTCCCCTTGGGTCTATGTTGATGTTTTAAACTTCCATCATTATCGTCTTATAATTCCAATTTTAGCCATGTCTCTAGGACCACCATAACAATGGGTTTTGGTGTACTTTGAGAGTAAAATGCCCAATATACAGGGGATTTTTCCTAGATGTAAACAGAATCAAGTAATTTTGCTCCTATAAAGAGTTTTCAAGCTCGTTCTAACCTCAGAAGCCTGAAAACCAGAAGAAGCCCTTATATGAATGTAATATTTTTAGCTGCTGTTACATCTTAAGTGCCTTGAAAATGTCATTACTGTCTTCCACCCCAGATATTCATTAACTCCTACTAGTACCCTTCTAAACGTCTCCTTAGAGCTTGCCATATATTTTCTATTCAAAGGCATTTAAATCTTTATGTACTTACCAAATAGGCAAAGACTGCTTCATGGAAATTTTAACCGTTCAGGGTGCATAGTTTTTGAAATACAGTGAGAACATTTTCTACACAGGAACATGCTTGGTGGCAAGCTGGAAGTTTCTGTACTTTCCCCACTTGATAGAAAGGAACATTGGCCAATGCCCATGAAAGAGAGCACTTGACTATAATAAGGAGAGTGGGCTTTGACACCAGGCTGCCCGAGATGGGTAGGCTCGCCACCTGCTTAGTAGTCATTGACCTTGGGCAAGTTACTTTCCTCCCTGCCCCCAAGTTTCCCCATCTGTAAAGTGGGGATACAGATAATAATACCTGCCTCATGGGTTTGTTATGAAGAACTGACCCACTTATTCTCACATTAGGCTCTCAGAACCATGCCTGTCACACAGTATGAACTCACTTACTGTTAGCCTTTTTTAATCAATAATTTCTCTGATTATGTTCAAACTCCTTACATGAGTTAAAGGCTTGCTTTAGTCGTAAGTCACACATTCACGTACTTTTCCTTTCGTTGATGGTTATGGATAATAAATGACACACAGACTTTTCACAAGTGTGTTTGAAATTCAAGTAAACCCACACTTTCATGTGCTTTGCTGCATGAGAGCTCCATGGAAATGCATGGAGACAAACAGCATTGACGTCAGAAAAAGCCCCGGGAATTTAAGGCCATTTTTCTTGGCTGTACACACCAACCTAATTTATTTTTTAATCTGTAAATACAGATAATGATCAGTATTTAAAAGAACCAGAACCACGTGTGTTCAAGAAAAACATACGAGTAAATATATTATATATATAATATATACAACAATTATAATATATAATAGTAATTTATATATATACACATGTGTACACACATACATACATATATATAAATTACAATTATATTTGATGAAGATATGTTAGAATAAATATATTGATTGTAAACACAGATGAGAGCACACCCTTAAGGGCAACATACAAAACAATTTGAAGAAGTGTTTTATTATTTTTTATTTTTAGAGCTTAAAATTCTTCCGAAAAGGGGTGAGTAGGTATTGCTTTCAGCCTGATTCGACTGCTTTGTCTTGAAACACAGAACCACCAAGACCCGGTAGGACCAGGGCTGTACTAACTTGGGAATTCCTCCCGATGGAGTTTACCTTGTTCCAGCTTCAGGTGTTTATAAGACTCGTGCAGCTCCTGTGGGGTTCCTCCCACATAGACGGGGGAATTCACCATCAGTGGCTGAGCTCTGGACTCTGACACGCGCTCCATCAGTTCATTCATGCTTGTTGATAGGACGGAACCTTTTTTTTTAATGATCACTTTATTCCACCTTCCGTCACAATAGGACAGCCCCAGCCAGAGATCCACTTGTGTAAAGGTAAGACTAGTATTTAACCGGAAGCTCAATATTCCACTCTTCAGTTCCATCTGTATTTCATATTAAAAAGAAAATAGGTATATAAAAGGACTGCAGAATGGCAGTTTGGAAGAGAACAGAAGGTCAACTTCTTGAAGAGAAGCAAGAAATTTCCCTGAAAGAACTCTATAAAAATGTCCCACTTTATTCTAAGCAGAACTGGAGTAACACATAATGAAGTACCCTGCAAGCTTATAATTGACATGACGGATGTTGTAATGAGTCCAACAAATTTATACCCAGTAATGATGATACGATGTAATGCAATACTACATAGGCAAGACCATTTTTTTTTCTTTTTGATGCAGCATAGGTAACAGATTAAACCCTAGCATAAGTGACTGAATGACTGAAGAGAACAGTTTAAACTATGACTCTATTTTTATTTGAATCTTTAGAAAATGAGAAAATACTACTTCATATATCAATTTAATTTCAGGGAAAAATATGACAAGACAATAAGAAAATGAAATGTCAAGCCTGATTAAGCTTATTTTAACTGGCTGGTGAACTCAATTTCAAATTTGTAAAATGTATTTTGATTCAATATTTCAGTGTTACTATTCTAAATCTCTAACTAACCTAATTGCTTCTATGTCTATTCTTTCAGGTTAAAGTGCCATTTTCTAATACGAACATATTTTACTCACATTTTCATGGCAAAGGAAATGCCTCCATGTTTTTCTTCAAAATTTTACTCAATAATTATTTTACCTACTATGCTTTTATTTTGTTAGAAGTCAAATTAGTGACCATAAGGTACTTAAAAATTTGAGATCATGTCAATGAAACAAATTAAATAATATATAAAAAATTATTGCTTTTCTATGTAAAAATCATCTTTGTGAAGTACATCGGGTAAACAGTCATTCATTTTTTTATCCTTTCATTCAATAAATATTGATTCCCCTACTATGTTCTGAAAACCTGCTACTACAAGAGAAATTGCCCCCAAGAACTGCACTGTCTTAATAGCAGAGGCAAACATGTGCGGTAATATTATAAACAAGATGGGGATGGGGTGCAAAGAGATGGGAGAGAAGAAACACATTTTGTTCCCTGGGAATTGGCAAAGGCTTGAAGTAAGGTTTTTGGAAGTATGTAAGATTCATGGAGAATCTCCAGCAGGAAGATTAACACGTTCAATGGCATGGGGACATGTACGAGCACATTAGGTTTAGAAAAAGATACAAAATTAGATAAAAGGATACATACGGGGGAAAGAGAAAGAAAGGGTTCTGCCAGGTATGGTAGAAGCAAAATTTTGGAGGATTTTGAGTGATATGGAAAAATAATCATTTTTCTTTTGTCTGTCTGACGCCAAAAGCCCATATTCTTTCTACTAATATCTTACACTAAAAGTTCACCCTGCTGGTCATAAGAAGTACATCCTATAAAAATGTTCACAGTAGCCTTATTCACCATGGCAAAAACATGGGAACGACCACTACTTCATTGAAAAGAGAAGAGATATATTATTACCCAGCCATGAAAACCACACGGAGAACATGAATAACTCAGAAACAATGTCAAGGGCTAAAGCAATTGCCTAAAGATAGAAACTTTTACAAATTTCTAAAACAAAGACTTTTAGGCATTCACTCATGATGTTCAAACTATAAAAATGCAAGGAGATAATAAACACAAAATTATGATTACATATTACCTCTAGAGGGAGACAGGGAAATGGGCTAAGAGATGGCCTAGAGGTAGATGCAAAAATTTGATAATATTTTAGTTCTTGGGTTGGGTGGTAGGTTCATGAGTGCTCATTGTACTATTATATTTTATTTTATATGTGTGTGTGAAATATTAAATATATTTCACTATAATATAAAAGATAATGAAGGAACATTTTTCGTATATTGGGAATATAAATTGCATTTCCTCAATTCCTAATAATTAGCCTGTTTTGTTAAAATTATAATTTTCAAAGTATAATGGTCATTTAAAAAAATCATCATGGTCCTAAAATACAAAATGTTTCACAGGATTCCAAAAGTGAAAATGACATGGGGGTAAAAATAAAAGCAAAAGTGAATTTGGAAAGAAACCCTAATTAAGTATAATGTAAACACATGGTTTATTGATTTTAAAGCTGGATCTAACATTTTTAAGTAAATTAATTAACATACAGCAAGAAAATCAGGTCCATCTTTGTTGTAAATGAAAAGAAGCAATCCATTCAACTGGTCAGTTCTGAACTTAAAGGAAATTTCAAAGTCCATTCCACCATGAAACAAATATGGATAAAGTTCCAGGAACCCTTTAGAGAAAAAAACATGTACAAATTAGCATGTGCAAAGCAATACTGTTTGCATCGTAAGGGTGTCATAAGACAACCTTAGGACATATTCTGTCGTTGAATAAATCTCTCACAAAAGAAGATGCAGATCAATGTTAAGAAATTCACCTTGTAATGTACAGAAGTAGCAGAATGAACTTGACATACCTTTTAAGAGGAAGCGAGTTACTAAGTCATGGATACAATTAAGACTATTACTAGTTTATCTAAGTATTAACAATAAGTAGTTGCAACTCTGGATAATGACAGTGATGAGAAAAAGCAACGAAAAAGTGCACAGAGTATAATATTATTTAGCTTTCTGTTCTGAAGGTAGTTTAACGAACCTAATATCTAACCAACTTAGTTATAAATGTAGCAGGCAATAGTGGGCCTTTATTCCAAAAATAAGCCATGGTGGCCAAGTCACCATATTCCCTTCCACTCCTTACCCTGGGTGGCTGCTAGACAGAGACTGTAGGTGGCACGTATGCCGGGCACACTATGTCTCACCTTTGCCACAGCCTTTGGAGCAATGGCAGTGATGGTGGTCATATTCTCTAGCTCTCCCTTAAGGCCCTACTTACCCCATCACGCAGCTGAAATTTTACTCTTACGAACACTGTCAATCTATACCATGGGATAAAACAGATATTGTGTGGATTAGCCTGACAAAACTCCTTTGACACATCTGAGTAAAACTATATTCTAAATAAAAAAGTGGACTTACAAATGGACATTAGTGGCACTACCATAGGTAAACCCCAAACTGCCAGAGATCTTACACATGAATATGTATTTATGAGTCTTACTATTTATATTATATATTCAGACGTTGAGAATATATGTATGGGCATCAGGGCGTAACTAGGTATTTCTGAGATAGCAGGTTCATACGAGGTCAAAATAATTGTATCAGGAGAGATTAAATTACACCAAAGATAGAACATACAAGCTAAGCAATGACCAGTGTCTATTTTAGAACCTTACCTGTCCCTAGGAACTGAGCTCCCTCTTGTAATGAAGTGGGGCATCCCTCCCAGTTGTTATACACGTTGATTTGCTCTTCAGAACTCTGCCAAACCAGACGCCCCCAAGCAGCAGAGGGATTATAATTCTTCATAAAATATACATCCTTGAGACAGCCCACAAAACCCTTTCGGATTATGTCTGCAGGGGTTGAAAGATATCAAGAAATATGTTTTCTGAGAAATTCTTTTCAAGCAATGAATTTGATGTGCTATTAAAATCAAAGAAATAGGCAATAGCTCTCACTACCTACTTACTACAAATTTTTAAAAAATTTCTTCTTTTAAGATTTTTTTTTGATGTGGACCAATTTTAAAGTCTTTATTGAGTGTGTTACAATACTGCTTCTGTTTTATGCTTTGTTTTTTTTTTGGCTACGAGGCGTGTGGGATCTTAGCTCCCCGACCAGGGATTGAACCCGCACCCCCTGCATTGGAAGGCGAAGTTTTAACCACTGGACCGCCAGGGAAGTCCCCAAACTTCTTAATAACTCATGTAAACACCACACCATCAGCTAGGGTAGGTGGTAACAATTGTCATGTTTCGCTCTGGTTCAGACTCATCTTATCTGCAGAAACAGATGTTTGCACGAAAACCCTGGTTTTATAGTAATAGCAAGGCTATTGCCTCTTGAACTAACAAGGGGATCTCATCTGCCACTGGTCTTAAAAATAAATGTGCAATAACACATTTTAAAAGTAAGATTTAAAGGAAGTCTATCTATTAAATCTACAGTTTATAGTTTAGTTCCCTCGCCATTTTCACCTAGTCTGTTACACAAGTAAAGCAATAATTTCATTTCATTTTTAGGAATTAATGTAATGTTAAGCTTAATTTTTGAACTCCCCAGACCAGGTAAGTGTGGGGCTTAAGAACACAGTAAGTAGGGTGGTCATAAGAGGTTGGGAAAGAGAGAAAGTGAGCAAATGAGAGAATTAGAGAGCCAAAAAAAAAAAAAAAGCAGAGAGGGCGAGAAGGCGCCTGAAGCTGAGGTTGCATTTCATACGGCAGTGTCCTTACAGGTCAGTGGAAAGCTTAGCTCTCAGCTTTTGAGTTCATGACCTGATCTTAGGGAGGGTATTCACCAGCAATCAACGTTTTACAAGGTCAATTTATATGCGCAATGTCAAATTATTTATTTATAATGGACAGATGTCATCTACAGGAGGGATACTTGGTATTGGGGTATGCTCTCCTCCTGATGCCTGGATATACCAGAGACAAGAATTGTGCTTGGTGGGCAAAGAACTATGACAAAGACTCTCTTCTCTCTTTCTTTCAGTCTGTGTGTGTGTGTGTGTGTGTGTGTGTGTGTGAATGTTTTCAAGAGACTTCTCCACCAGTCTACAGTAGCCAAATGAAAGCCCTCTCTTCTCTACAGGTATTTCTAAGGAGGTAACTATAACCGGTCTTGAGGATTTAAATATATCCTTCTCAAAAAAGTCACTGAAATTTTTTGATCCCTAAATAACATAGCTTTGACTGAAATTAGTATAATTCATTTCAGCGAAAGTTTAATGAACTCCCTTTACATATCAAGAACTGGGTACTAAGAATTGAAATGCAAGTAGTACATGGTTCCTTTAGAAAAGAAGAGACCTAAAGGAAATTTTTGACATACTGATGTAGGAAATACAGTATGAGATAGAAAATAATACTATTACCCATACTTTAAAATAATGCAACTTGATTCTAAAATGTGGTGACAACATATAAAGTCTATACCTTTCCCAAACTCACCAGAATCCTTCCTGAGGATGGTATAACCCTGCGGCAGCCCTCCCACAAACACTCCTGTGTTCTCTCCAATAACAGTACTACCATTCAGGGTGGCCGAGGAGCCTATGGATGGAAAAGGAGATGAGAATTCCAACTTCAGCAGGATAATCTATTTCTACAAATTTAACAAATGACTAAACCCTTCCCTGGGCTTCTGGACACCACTCTTTCTTGGTTCTCTACATATCGGTTACATTTCTTCACTGGTTCTTCCTCATCACCCCAACATCTTGATGCTGCAATGACCCAGGCTTCCTCCCATCTCAGATCTCTTTCTCCACCTACACAGATACCCTAATCCCCTCTAGAAGGATGATGAGAGAGCTGGGTACCTGTGCTAATTCCCAGGGCCAAAGATCAGAAGGGGCCTGGGTCCTTGACTGTGTTGTGTAACAATGCAAATCCGTTAAAATGTTTATTTTACTCCATCATTTTTTGGGAGAAGGGGGATTTTTTTTTTCAGAGCCCAAACAACTCTAATTAGCCCTACTTATATCTGGGACCTTGGCTTTAAATACCATCTTTAGCTGACAACTCCCAATTTTTTTATCTCTAGTCTGGAACTCTTCCCTGAACTCAGATCCAGGAATCTGCTTGATATTTCCACTTGGATGCCTCATAGGTACCTAAGACTTAACATGTTCAAATCGAAATCTGAACGTCTCTCTCTGAATCTGCTTCTCCCACTAACTTGCCCACCTTAGTTATGGTAGTTACAGTCTAAAGGCCCCAAACCTTGCAGTCATGCTCTACATTAGGGGTTAGCAAAAGTCTTCTGTAAAGAGCAAGGTAGTATGTATTTTCCTCTTTGTAGACCACACAGCCTCAAGCAGCCATAGACAATACCTAACCAATGGGTGCAGTTGTCACCAATAAAGCTTTATGAAAACAGGCATGGGCTGGATTTGGCCCACAGGTGGTAGTCTGCCAACCCCTGCTCTACCTCAATCAAATTCCTTAACATTTACAATACATCCAGATTTCTCATTATATCCACAATTCCTTCCCTGGTTCAAGAAACGATCATTTCTTGTCTGGATTATTTTAGAATTATTGCAGAAGCCTATTTGCTGGTCTCCATGCTTCTGTAACAAATTAATAAGCAGAAACCTCAATTAAATATTCGGGAGACCAGAAGGTAGAGTGCTCACACCTTGTAATGAAGGCAAACCCACCAGGAAGAGGAAAGACTTTTCTTTCCTGGCAAGGACTCAGCCAATGAAAAATCATGAACACTTTGTTTACTATAGTCCCCCCAGCTTCCTGTTCATCCTCTGTAAAAGTTTTCTCCCTCCCTTGCCATGCGGGACTTGCACTTGGCTTGCCATGGTTGTAGACCCTGAATTGTGATTCTCTGCTGATCCCCAATAAACCCATCTTTGCTGGAGAAATATCTGACAGTCCATTTGTTTTAGGTCAACATTTTGGTGGACCCTATGGGGACCAGAGAAAACCCCTGAAGGCTCCAGTTCTGGTGAACAAACAGGTGTGGTACCCACAAAGAAGCCCACTGTGCTCACTGCTCTTACCAACTCTGGAGTTTGAAGGTAAATCTTTCTCCTGGATCTGAGCTCACACCCTCTTTGCATTTGAAGCTCTCCAGCCTTTATGCAAGTTCTGCTTAAAGGTTTTTTCTGGTTAAGGCCTTGTTCTGTACCTGAGTACTCATTTGGAACTTCAGTCTAATTTTGAGATCAGACTGTTTCAACCAAGACTGGCTGAGAAGTCATCAGCCTGTTCCTTCAGGAACGAGGCTGCTTCACTGAAACTCTGCTGGTTTTTCAGGCTTCAGCCAATTCCTTTGGAATTAGGGCTGTTCTTTGGAAATGACTGAAAAACCTTGGGCCTGGTTTCTACAGGACCAAACTGTTTCCCTAGAATTGGCTGGTATTAATTTGCATGCTGTTTGAGTTGCGAGCAGTTTGATTTGAACTGTGAGCTGTTTAAAAATTATTCTTTCACTCTGGAGACAAACTTCTGAGTAATGAGATACCAGTTATCTACATATTTTGAGCGAGCCCCCGCCGACAGGGACTCTGGGCAATTTTATGTTTAAAAAGTGTGGTCTTTCCTCATGTGCATTTCCAACTAAATGGACCAAACTGACCTAAGGCAATTTAGAATATCAATGGCCATTATGGGGAATTTTTGGAATCCTCAAAGTTAATTGGACTACAATAGCTCAGAAATTCCCAGAACTGAATAGTATGCCTATTTTGATTGGCATGTTGAGGTTTCTAAATGTAATTAGGAGCTTAAAATTGTCCCTCAGCAAAATGAGATTTTAAGATTAACTGAGGCAAACATGTGGATAAAGAAAGACAAAGTGGCTCTCCACACCTCAGGCTTTCCTTCCTTGGCTTCTCTGTCTCAGGCTCAACCTCTGGTACCATCTTGTCTCTCTTCCCCAGCTCCTCATGGCCAGACTCATCTGGAACCATCTTTCTCCTTTCCTTCTCTACTGCCTATGCCTCCTCAGACCCTCAGTTCCCCCCCCCCAATAATTCTCTCACCAAACTTCCCCTTTCTCTGAAACATTCCCCACTCCCTTTTCCTCTGAACTTATCAGAACCTGTCCCTTTAAAATTAAGCCTTCTAAGGTTCCAGAAGCTAAACACTTAATTTCTTATATTCCCTGGACTAAAGCTGAACTGCAAGCCACAGTCAAAAATATACTCAAAGTAACTGAAGATTGTCACAGATTTGCTGAGGAATTTAATGTAGTCATTCAAACTTATCAACTTGGTTTCTCTGACGTACCTTAGCTAATTCATAGGTTTGTTGGTGATGGCCAGACCCAGCATTGGATCAGAACTGCTAATTGGGAAAATCCTGAAAGGTCTCTAGGATAACAACCAGGAGATCAGCCCTCTAACTTACTATATGATCAGGCTTGAGCAATCACTAGGTGACTTCACTGAGCAATTCCTAGGGTTTTTCCAAAGACTGTCAACTGGAACAAAATTCAGGTTTGCACACGAAACTCTGATGAACCTGTTCATTATGATTACAATTGAATTCAGATTATTTTTATGCAAAGTTTTGGTCTTCTTCCAGATGTTGATTCCACCTGGGTAGCTTTTAATTCCATGTTTATTAATGGGCCAAACTGGGATCTTTCCTTTCTAATGAAAAGGACCAGGATGGAATGGAAAACTATGTCCCATCTAGTTTTGATTAATCTGTCAAAACTGCTCTCTCACACTATAGCTGAATCACCTAGAAGGAAGACTGTCTAAATTCTTAAACTTCAACTACGCAAATGAAGGCTCCTAAATGAAACTAAAATCCTCCTAGTTTCTGGTATTATTGAAAATAGCCAGGATATTGGAAAAGAGACTGTTACAAATTTAAGTGCTTTCAGTGTCTTCAGCCCTCTGACTAACCTTTCCAATATCCGCCAACTACTCAATGACAGGCTCTGAGGAACTATAGGGGCTCTTCCCAATTCTCCATCTTAATCAGCTTAAAGAAATGTTTCTCAAGATTGGGGTTGAATCTCTTCCAGTCCTAATGGTCACACACTCAGTGCTCCAACCCATTACTAAAAAGCAGCCTCTGCCTCCGAGTACCAACACAGTTCAAATAGTGGCAATCTCTAACGGATCTCAAGAGGCTCTTGTCTCTGAACCTATTCCTTTCCTTTAGGCCCTTTGAGAGACACACATGTATTTTTCTCCTTAGTTCCTCTGCCCCTACCCATTTATTGGGCTGAGACTTCTTGGAGAAGTCTCATGCTGGAAATTCTTTCTTGCAAAAGGAGGAGATAATCTAGAATTTGACAGTAGCCATCAAAATCACCAACCAGGTAAATTAAATGACCCCTCTGACATCTTTTATTTGTTCTGTCTCCGACAGTTCTAGAGCGGATTTTGGAAACACTGATCATGTGTCCCTATTGAATCAGCCACCACCATCTTTATGGGCAAAATCTCCAACTGATATTGGCAAACTTCAAAGAGCACCCCTTCCCATCAAGATTCAAATAGATCCCTCAAAACCTCTTCCCAGAATTAATCAATACCCTATAAGTAAAGAAACCCTTCAAGGCATAAAGCCTGTAATAGAAGATTATAAGGCTCGAAACCTCATTATGCCTGTACTAATTCCTGTGAGGATGCTATTTTACCTGTGAGAAAACCTAAGGGCTGAGGGTAGAGGTCTGTCCAGGACTTCTGAGCAATAAGCAACATTGTTATCCCTAGATGCCCTGTTGTTCCTAATCCTCAGATGTTCTAACATCCATTCCCACTGGAAGCAAATTCTTTACTGTAATTGATTTATGCAGTGCATTCCTTAGTATTCCACTTGATGAAGCTAGCCAACACCTTTTTACCTTTACTTGGGAAGAAAAACAATTCACCTGGACAGTAATGCTCAGGGTTTTACTGAGAGTCCTTCTTATTTCTTGTAAATCCTGAAGGTTGACCTGGATGATATAAAGTTTCCTACAGGTCTACTTTGTTGCATATGTGAATGATTTGCTTCTTTGATCTTCTAAAGCCTACTCACAGGAAGACAGCATCCACTTTCTAAAGCTTTTAGCCTTAAAGGGACATAAGATTGCCAAGGAAAAAACTGTAGCTTGCCCAAACCCAGGTTTGATATTTAGGGCATCTGGTATCAGAACAAGGGCTACACTTTGATACAGATGGACTTCATAGTGAGTGAGGAACCTGTTTTACTGGCCAACAGGTACTTCAACAAGTCTGTGGCATCAATCCTCTGATTTAGTCGATCACAGTAATGGCATTATTAGACCCAACTGGCAAAATTTGTAAAGGTCATACAAATACCTTGGCCCAAAGCATTGCTATTGGTCCCTCTAAATCTCAGATCCACACTTTTTGTAACTCAAAAATTCTCACCCATTGAAACAGTCACAGGACACCCAACACACTTGGTTACTGCTTTTTTTTTGACCTACAACTGAAAAGAGGAGAGATACTCCAATAACACAAGGGCCAAATTGCTCCTATTAAAAATAACCATGTTTCGGTAGAGCAATCTCTTTACAGTGCACTGTCAGGAGACGAAGACCTTAAGCATCACACCTTGCAACCTGAAGGCTTTATTTACTGGAAAAGACACCTCCAGAGGAACTTTCTTCAAGCTTATTGGAGAGACCCCTATCAGGTATTGCTAACCAACCCTTCTGCCGCCAAAGTCCAAGGAATAGATTCTTGGACTCATGTGACATGCCTAAAGAAAGCACCAAATTCTGAAGGGACCTCAAAAAGTCTGGTGAGCTGAAAGTAAATATTTCCCAGAACTGAAGCAGACAACACCTGATGAGGCAGCTTTCTGAAGATATCTGGACCAGGTCTTTAGGAAGTGTATTGCCAAATCTTTGACAATGACATGCTTCAGATGATCTCCAATGTCTATGATCTTGATAACATATGGAATTGAGACAGAAAGTGTCTGAGAGTTCTCCATTCTACCTTCCCTTGTTACTCGAATATGACCTCAGTAGGTTTCCAATCTGTGCATTCCCTTCTGATATGAGACCCCACACACAGGAAAGGTCCTTCCTGGCACTGAGGAACAAAAAGCCATTGAAATTAGAAAAGCTGACTCGATCAGTGATGCTCTGAGAGAAAGTTCATGAGCAAAAGGGGGACATATAAAAAATTAATAAACAGAAACCTCAAATAGATAGATTTGGGAGACCAGAAGGAGGTCTCATGCCCTGTGGTGACAGCAGAGCCCAACAGGAAGAAGAAAGACACCTCCTCTTTCCTGGCAAGCACTCAGCCAATGAAAAGCCATGGACTATTTGTTTACTACAGCCCTCCCAACTTCCTTTTGCCCTCCATAAAAGCGTTCTCCTTCCGTTGCTGTGCGGGGACTTCCAAGTGGCTCACCATGGTTGCAGACCCCGAATTGCAGCTTTCTACTGATCCCGAATAAACCCATTTGCTGGAAAAGCATATGGCAATCTATTTGTTTTAGGTCAACACTTCCATCCTTGTTCTCCTTAAAACTTATCTCCAAAAGAGCAGCCAGAGTGTTCCTTTTAAAGAAAGAAGTCATGTCATGTTACCCCTCTCTCAAAATTCTCCAATGGCTTCCCTCTTTTCAAGTAAAAGCTCACAAAGCCCTATGTAATACAGCCCCAGTGGCCTCTCTGATTTCATATTGTAACACTAGCCCCTTCAACCTCTCTTTCCCACATTGGCTTCCTTGTTGGTCCTTGACATGGCACATATCGTATGCTCCCACCTCAGGGCCCTGGGAACTACTGTTCACTTGACTTGAAACATTCTCCTAGACATTTGCCTGGTTTGCCCTTTTATCCCCTTTAGGTCTATGCTCATATGTCACCTTATCGGAAAGACCTTCTCTAACAGTCTTTTATAAAATCAAAACATCCCTTCCCCAACACACACACACCTCTTTTCCTCTTATCCTGTTTTATACACTCTCAGAATGTACCACTACCTGATATTTGTTCAATATTTATTTATTCTGTTTCCTGCCCCTCTCCCACCTAAAGTGTAAATTTTCCTCCTTGTTTCCAGAGTTCCTAGAGCAGTAGTAGGTGCTCATTAAAATTTCATATTTTCTGAATGAATTAATAAAAGCCTGCATCATCGTACTGTAACTTTTACAATTACATGGGGATGGTAGATAGGGAAGGATAGAAAGAAAAAAACTTAGAATTGCAAAGAAAAAACACATGTCCCAGAACGCTGCCTACCAACTGTCTTAACTGGAAGAAGTTGTTTACCTTTTGGAGCCTTAGTTTCCTCATCTCTAAAATGAGTATAACCGAGGTCATAATAGAGGAACATAAGGAGAGAACATAAGTAAAAGGAAAGTAAAAGCCCTTGCAAATTGTAAAGACCTGAAAAAGATACAAAATTGCTATTGATGACTTTACTCTTATTTTTGCTTTACTGAAACCCTGTGTAGACGAGAAGATAGTTGCCAAGACTTCATCATTTTAGGAGCACCCCAAAGGCAAACTCAACAGCAATTCAGATGAAGTTGAGTGGAGATAAAGGTGAAAGAAGAGATGAACAAATATAAACAACAGAAGAGGACGGTAACATCAGCACATCAATAGAGCCCTTCATATATGTCAAAGAAGATCTTACCTGTATATTGCCCATCAAGTGTGATTTGGCCGAAATCCTGATTCCTAATCGCGATTATCTCATGCCATTTGCCATCACTATATTGTTTACCATCATCATTAGTTGTGGTAACTTCTACTGCAGACCCCTTAAGGGAATGAATGAGGGAAAAAAAATCAATGAGTGAGTATGCATGTTACATACACATACATATATATTTGTAAAAAACCAATTAGCAAATTTCAACATGACCCAGATGCAAGCATGCACACGTTTCAAACAGAACTCAAAATTAAAGTTGATACATCCTTCTGGCTTTTCTCTGATGTACTTCTGTGTCACCTCAGTGCTCAAATCTGAAAAGAGCTTCTCTTTGCAATAAAAATCTCTTACAAGTACCCTTGGATTTTGAGTAACTATACTCATCAGAAAGGTAATGAATTTTCTTTTCTAATATTTTAAATTTGGGGGCAGAAATATAAAAAAGAGAAGAATTTAAAACTAATAAAATACTATTCAAATAATATTGTTCTAAAGATAAGGAAATGTCTGGCAAGTTATTTTCTTTTACCTTCACTACACTATGTATAGCAAGAAGGAATAAGGTTCACATTAAAAATTAGTCAGTTACTAATGCCTTGAACATAAGTATAGCGGTTAAACTTAATACTCAATGCTTTGTAGTCTAAATTCTAGCATTTATACTTTTGCCTAAGGTAACAGTATAGTTAAAAATGAGTTCCTAAGTGGATAAGACTAGGAAATGGCAGATAATAAGGACAGATACTAGCTAAAAGGAGGTGAGGATAAGGAGACAAAGAAAAGTAAAAGAGAAACATTTCATCTTGACACTTTAGAGCTATGTATATTCTGGTTAGCGCAATGATACTCTTTTAATGTTAGTGAACACTTAAGACTAAGTAAAAGGTATTTCAACTTTGTCACCATCATCATTTGCTACTACCGTGGTTAAAGAAAAACAACCAGAAAATTACTCTAAACCTTCTAAATGAAAACAATTTTTTCTTTCTTTCTTAATAAAGTAGATCCTAGCAATACTTAACTTCAATCAATAAAAATTTTTTTAAGCTAAAAATAAGATTTGGTAAAATATTACAAAATATATTTTTAAATTACTTGGACTGTTTCACCAAATTCTAATAATCTTGGTATACTGTTTTTCAAAAAAGATAAAGCTGATAATTATCTGATGCAATATGGTGAAGATTTATGTCACAAAAATTGCAACGTTAATCACACCATCTTCAGTAAAACATTTCTGTTTATATTTCCCTAAAATAGCTTCAGCAGTATACCATGTCCATTCTATGCATTTAATTGGCTCCTGTCAGGCCTCATACAGAGCATGACAACATGTGTGACATACAGAATTTCATATTACCAAAAAAGAGCTTTTAATTTCCCATGAGTAGGAGTGGGTTGCTTCTCACGTGGACAATATCCCAACTTTTACAGGCAACTCAATCAGCTAGAAAGATGACCATTTTGGTAAGTCCTCGAATCTTTGTAGGTTGATTTTCCTTCTATCTCTTTCCTCCACATATTCTTTTATTTTCCTCAACCCTATTTCAACATTTTAATATTTTACAAACACACATTTCATTATCGTAGTTTAATAATTAAAACCAGAACTGGTGTCGTGCCCAATTAATGTGCCCTGGTAGCATGCCCATTAGTTTTTCCATTAGTGAATTCAACAATACTAATGGGATTACTAGCATGGGATGCTAATTGGGCGTGACATAAGAAACTGGCTTACTTCTTAGCATACCCTTGCTAATGATGAAATTAATGAGCATTTTATTAAATGCTGTCTCATCAAAGTGTACTTAGTTAGCGTTAAAATTGTTACAGACGATGCTGCATTCTAAAGATCAGGTGTCTGAGTAAGTGGTTCTTCGTATCATGTTTGGCGATAGTCTGAAGCATTAATAGTTCTCTACATCGAAATCACATTGACTGGTGACACATTCAAGTACATAACACACAGCCTCAGTATGCCAAATTTTCTTCATACTTAGAGGAACTTAGTGTATTATTCTTTGATGATCATTTTAAGATTATTTTACCTCACCAATGTTAAGAGAATAATTCTGTGATCAATTCTGATGTCATATGATGCAGTTTATTTTTTCCATCTGGAAAATATCAGACATGTTAAATAGATGCTATTCGGAATTTTTTTTGAAAGCTTTCACTTTCACCATTTCCCTCAGTGAAGTCAGAATGTTATGTGAATTTCCTGTTAATGTCACTGAACATAAAACATTTAACTGAGAACCACGAGTCATTACTGGTCAATAAAATATCATCTGATCAAGTATTTCCAAATTGAAATTAATCTAATGAAAATAGGAAGACTCTAGCTAATTGTTAGAGAGAACAAAAAATACAGCAATTAAAAAATGGAGTAACTTTACTGACTCTTAACAATAATTCTAAGTGTTCAGTTTATGATAGGCAAACATATGTCCTGTTTTAAATATTATGAAGAATCTTCCCCCTTTCCCCCAAATATTTTTTCATAGAATGAATCGGATAGTTGGAAGGAATGCTAAATAAGTTTTTACGCCTCTATGTAGAATTATATTATTATGTAAAGAATTCGTTACTTAAGTTTATTAAGATATTTTAAAAAGAACAAAGTACACAATGACTTCAGTTATTTTGAAACTAAGTGTTAGAGAGTAACTTTAAATTCCTACAAAATGCTCTTTCCACAACTCAAAATTTAATTATTTTGAATGGATTCAGGAACAGTAATTTGAAAATAACATCGGTATAAGTCAAAGTATCTGACAAATGAAAACAAATAACTAAAATTGTTAAATTATCATTAAAGAACTGGAAATTTTATCCTAGAAAATGGGTAATTTCTGCAATTATGAGTACTTTTTTTTTTTTGCAGTATGCGGGCCTCTCACTGTTGTGGCCTCTCCCATTGCAGAGCACAGGCTCCGGACGCGCAGGCTCAGCGGCCATGGCTCACGGGCCCAGCTGCTCCGCGGCATGTGGGATCCTCCCGGACCGGGGCACAAACCCATGTCCCCTGCATCAGCAGGCAGGCTCTCAACCACTGCGCCACCAGGGAAGCCCATGAGTACTATTTTACCAATAGCTATCAAGCCACTCAGTCAACCAATCAGTCAACAGACCTTTACTTATTTATGAGTGTATCTACTATGTTCCAAGGACTGTACTGAGCCTCGAGGATATATCTGGGGACTAATAGACAGACCTGCCCTCACTGGATTGTACACTCAGATAAGAAAGACACAAAGAGCAAATAACTACTTGTCTGATGAGTACAATAAGGTGTTCATTAGATAATCTTGTATCCTTTACAGACAAAAGGAAAGAAAACTGGCTTAAAGTGGTACCTGAGTTATTTAAAATATAAATACTTTGAAATGTCAATGGGGGACGTATAAAACAAACTCCTAAGCTTCTTTAAACTTGGGGTAGCTCTAACTTTGTTCACGAAGTTGTATTTATGATACAGAGTACAGACTTGTGGTTGCCAAAGGGGTGAGGGATTGGGGAGGGAAGCATTGGGGGTTTGGGATGAGCAGATGCAAACTATTATATATAGGATGGATAAAAAACAAGGTCCTACTGTATAGCACAGGGGACTATGTTCAATATCCTGTGGTAAACCATAATGGAAAAGAATATGAAAAATAATATATATATGTATAACTGAGTCACTTTGCTGTACAGAAGAAACTAACACAACATTGTAAATCAACTCTACTTCAATAAAAAAAAGA
This sequence comes from Stenella coeruleoalba, assembly GCF_951394435.1. Classification (NCBI taxonomy): domain Eukaryota; kingdom Metazoa; phylum Chordata; class Mammalia; order Artiodactyla; family Delphinidae; genus Stenella; species Stenella coeruleoalba. The sequence continues at coordinate 138,231,895 of NC_137169.1, forward strand.
GAAAAAAAAGCTGTATTCATATTCCTACCCCAAAAGAGAAAAAAATGGAAGAATATTCCAAATATTCTCCATTCCTCAGTTTCAACAATCTCTTTGCCTGATAATACGCTGGGCTTTCATTAAAAAGTTAGCAATATGTCCAGTTAACCTGGATAAATTCCTTCGTGGTGAGGAAGGACCAGTCCCGGCTAGCTTGAGCTCGTGGACTCATGTACAGACAGCATCACAAGCACTCAGGGTGATACATCTGATCACATTTTCTCAAATGTATCTTAAGGCAGTCCGGCTCAACCAACGCCTTACTTTCTTTTGTATAAATTAATTATCATTTTCCTGAAAATGCAGGTAACTTTTGCTTTATCAGAGAGACATTATTATTCCAGGTAAAAATGCACTTGTAAGTCATCATTAAACCCTCTGCATTCCCCTGGTCCTCCAACTTTGGCTCTAACAATTTCATTAATGCTTGCCTAGCAGGTACCAACTTTGTACACAGGTTACGATTTGGGTATATAGGGCAGGGACAGGCAGAGGGAAGCACTCTAGGCCACTGTCTGAAGGAAGAGGGGGAGGAAGTGGTTGGCAATGCCCTTGTGAATGTTTCCTCGAACTCTGCTCTGGTCTACACCAGCCTGTCTATCTGATCATTGAAAAGGCGATGAAAAAGATGAGATGGAGGGAGTTTCCCGGCAGCCAGTCTCAGGATCATAATGGCAATGATGTGGCTGAACGGAGTTAAGCATTATTTAACTTCTTCCCCTTCCTATTCTGCAGAATCTAAAGCTATCACATCTTTTAGAAAGAGAAATAACAAAGAGATGGCAGTCATGTTTCAGTTCTGGTGGAATCATTTTTGGATTAATTCTGCAAAGACTTTGCCCCATATGTTTAGAGTATATTGTGGGTGGGGGGGCGGGGGGCAGGCAGGGCACATTTATTAAATACTCAAAACCTGTGAACAAACCCGTGGCCACTGTATGATTACAGACGTAGTTCTGGGGTGTGAACGGTCATCTGGAATCACACTCATAGACACCAGGATGGACGTTTATGAGGGTGTGACCGATTGTATTGTAAGTGTGAGGCAGCGTGAAGCCACCCTGGCACACTGCCCTGTTCAAGTCCAGCAGGACTCTACTCCAATCTTGGAAGGGGGGGTGTCTAGAGAGAGGACGGCAGGAGCGGCATTTTGTTCATTTCTCATTTCCGTGTTTCCAACTCGTAACTGCCCAGCACAGTGCCTGCAATATGACACATTTTTAACAATGTTTCATTGAATGAAATAAACTAAATCCAGTGCCAGTTCTATCACTAGATCACTATGTGACCCTAGTTAAGACACTTCATCTAAAGCGGGGAAAAAAACAATACCTACTTCAGGTGGCTACTTCAAGAATGAAATGAGACAATCAACATGAACCCACTTTGCATACTTTGAAAGCTCTATGAATAAATGGCTATATGATTAAAGTTTTTCTCCATCTGGTTTGATCTCAAATATACCTAGATGTTAACAGGTTGAGGTAGAAGAAGCAGAACCAGATTTTTTCTTTCTCATTGATATTCTTCTATTTTTCTGGATTGTTTCCTTTCTTTTATGTTTTTGTTGATATTTACAATTTAGCATTTAGTCTTTTTTTTAATCTTGTTAATTGTTCTTGGAACAATTAACGATTTTCGTTCTATTAGTAATTACTTTCTGTTGTCACAACATTTAAAATCAAATATTTTTGTCCATTTATTTTATGAAAACAAGAAACCAATATAACCTATACCCTTAATGCCCCCTCTACTAAGTTGATGCCTTTAGAAACTTTTAAGTCACTCATTTTCCCCCCCTCCTTCAACTCTTAGTAATTTTAGCACCAAACAATTATCAGGATTTTTTTTTCCCCTTTGCTGTGTGTCTCTTCTAGGTCAAAGATTCTTTGGCACATAAAACACATTTCTAGTCATTTTGTCTCAAATACTTAGGTTGAACTTAATATCCTTAGGTTTATTATTCACCACTACTTCTCCTCTATATTTCAAATTCTTTATTTTTTCCTTCTGATTAGAAGCCTTGCTGAAATATTTCCTTCCAATATGGTGCACGGATGGTATTTAAACTGAATCTCTGGACATCAACAAGCATTTTTCTTTCATGTTGAAAAGCTTGGTCACGGATTAGCTGCATAACTTTGGGAAAATTAATTTAACCATGATTCAGATTTTCACCTGTAAAGTGGGGATAGTGAGTACCTGCTTTACAGAGTTGTTGTGATGTTTAAATACGTGTGTGTGTGTGTGTGTGTGTGTGTGTGTGTGTGTGTGTGTATTTATGTATAGAGAGAACACTTAGAATAATGGCTGGCACACAGAGGTCCTATAGAAGAACAAGCTTTGCTTAATCTTGACTAGAACTTGATGAGCCCTTTCAATAAATTTATAATCAAGTCTATTAAATCATATATTCTCTCCTATTTTAGATTTCGTTATCTTCTCCCATCCTTCTTTACCTTGTGCATGTGTTTTCTGTTCTCCTTTTGAATTTCTTCTTAATATTAGCATCTTCCTTCATCTTTCTTTATGTTTTCATATTTTTGTCATTTATTTTGACCTAGCAATCTGAGGCTCAGCAGTCTCTCTTCTAATTAATCTCCTTAAAGGATTCAAGTGAAAAATAATATTTTCAGTCCCGTAACTGAATCAACGTCAGTGTGCTGTTTTTGTTTTCCCGATGCCATCTGCCTTGCCTTTGGAAACAGCTGCTTCTCAGCCCTTTCTCTCTGGATGCTGGATCTGCTTAGGTGTGATGCTATTTCTTTTTGCTTACTCATTGCCCACCTCTTGGCATCCCTTAAGAAGCTGCAATTCTAGGGGACACCCAGGGGTCCTTGTGCCTGAGGACCTATAGTGGTCAGGCCAGGGGGTTATCGGGTCGCTGTCAAAATACCAGGAATAAACCTTTCTTTCCCTGGTCTTGCCAGTAGCCAATTCATGGCTCTAACACTTCCTAACACAGGAACGACTCCGTCTGCCTCTTGAGGGCTTCTGCAGGGATCCTGGGTGATGCTCAGACACACTTGGTCCAGCAGGCCCTGACTTTCCTCTCACAGGTGAGTGGGTCTCCAGGAGGCAGGAAGCTCGTGGCCCATGATCCCTTAGATACAGAGGGGAAAAGCTGTGCCTCCTTTAATAATATAACATTAAACATTTATTTGGCAAGCATAATTTACGTCTTAGATCAGCAGTTTTAAGTTGAAAACCTGAGAAAAATCTTTGACATAGTCTTATATTTCAGTCACTCACAGGCCCAACACAGTGCTTAACAGCAAATGTTTACGAACCTTCCTGTAACTACAGTGAAGACAACTATGCAATAGTTTCCCATTGTCCTCAGGAAAAATTTAAATCCTCTCAAATCCTTCCCAGGTCCTAAGTTACTTAGTCTCTACCCAACTTTTCAACCTACCACTGTTCTCTTTGTTCTCTACGCTACAGCCATATTGGACTCATCTCAATGTATTGAATAGGCCATGTTCTTGTCTAACTC